>NC_079437.1:11311992-11326992 GCF_903798145.1 Danio aesculapii | reverse complement strand
GATGAATAAAATTAGATTTTGATTTATTTATTTTGAACAAAAAGAAATCATAAACTTAAAACAATTCTTTTAACAAAATACATTTCATCATGGTCGAAATGGAGCGGGATGAAGTGTAAGCTTAATGTTTTCCTCACCTCATTACCACAAACATCATTCGTCTATTACATAACTTATTTCTATTATTATTAAACCACACTGAACTGAGCTAAACTGAACTGAACTTAAACACTACAAACTGAACTACACTGTTCCTATTTACTGTGACCTTTTATGTGAAGCTGCTTTGACACAACCTACATTGTTTAAGCGCTATACAAATAAAGGTGAATTGAATTGAATTGAATTTCCTTTTTTACTTACCTCTTATTTGTACATGAGACATATTTCTTCCTCTTGGCATATTTTACATATTATATGGTCAATTCACCTTTTCTTTTTATAACATAGACCCAAAACATATGTAGTATTGCAAACAGCCATTAACTGAAATGTCATCAAACCTTTCTCATTTTGGTCTTTTTTACAATCATCTCTATTCATCAGCATATTCCTTTAATATATATATTTTTTTTACATATTTTATCACAAACTTTTTAAAGTTGTCCTTGTTTTCCACCTCCTAAGAATGCATTTTCATTTTACCCCCCTTGTCTCATTCATTCATTCATTCATTCATTCATTTATTTTCCTTCAGCCTAGTCTCGTATTAATCAGGGGTTGCCACAGTGGAATGAACCACCAACTTATCCAGGATGTGTTTTACGCAGCGGATGCCCTTCCAGCTGCAACACAGTACTGGGAAACACCCATACACTCTTGCATTCACTCACACACTCATGCACTACAGCCAATTTAGCTTATTCAATTGACCTATAGTGCATGTCTTTGGACTGTGAGGGAAACTGGAGCACCTGGAGGAAACCTACTTAAACACAGGGAGAACATGCAAACTTTTCCCTTGTCTTTCTTCAAAAAGTAATTAGTAAAGTAATTTTAAAATAAATTATTAATCAAATAATTTGTTAATTTATTTAAAATAATATACATATTGACCTCAAACTGAACCAGAAGTTTGGTAATATCGAATTCAGCCAATGATATTGAGGTTGTAAGCAACAATAGGTAAGCTACTAAAGCTTTTTTAATTGAAGCTAATAATCAAAATGAAAGCATATATAAAAAACAAAAAACATATTAAACAAAAAATATATAAAAATATTAAAATTAAAATATTAAAGTTAAACAAAAAATATATAAAAATATTAAAATTAAAATATTAAAGTTAAACAAAAAATATATAATTTTAGGCAAAACATTGACTAACTTGTGGAGTATAGTTATACTACCATCTACTGTAAATTAGCTTTATACACTTCTGTTGTTCGTAACATTATAAAGGGAGAGTTCAGCAAATAAGAAATGCCATCATTTACTCATCCTTGACTTGACAACCTTTAAACACACACACACACAAGCACACTTCGACACACATGCACATACAAATATGATTTCGCACATTCCTAGAACTAGGGCAATCTGCCCATGTCAGATAAACACATTGAAAGTCTTTGTTGAAGAGTTGCATTTCACAGAAAGTATGTAAGACGTGCTCATGCTTCACTGTTCTCTATTGCTTTATGAAGTCCATATGAAATCAAAAAGAGCTCATTGTTTAACTATAGGAAAAAAACCTCATCACCTTTTTTTTTTTACATAACTAAAACAATCTGCACTGCATTTGTGCGCTCCGTATCAGTGCGTTGTTGTAACTTCTCACTTGCTTTTTCATCGCTCAACATAAAGTTGCCTCGTCCCAGATGCTTCTGCTCAAAGTGTCTTGACGCAGGCCTGATCGCGGAGAGAACAGATCATTGCGTCTCGGAAGAAGTCTAATGAGAAATGTTGGAGTTTATGTTGAGATGGTTGCGTCATGGTAAATGTTGTCTGAGGGGACATAAGTGATGCACAGAAATTCTGTTCTGTCGATTTTTGTGGTTTATGAACCAACAATAGTTGAGATTAAACAATTATTGTGGTATATCCTGCCTCTTTCCAGCAGTCTGCATTCGTTCCTCTGTAAAGCCCAATTGTAAAATGATGTAACGTGACATGAAGTACTAGACCTGCTTGATTTATTATTAAGTGTATTAGATGTATTCATGTTTCTCTGCAATGTGTACAAGCGTGTATGTGTGTGTGGGTGTGTACAAGAGTGTATGTATGTGTGCGCATGTGTGTATGTAGAAATGTGCATGTGTGTGTAAGTGTATATGTGTGCTCTTGTTTTTATTTGCCAATGGGGACTTCAATCTGAATGCACACAGACTCATGGGAGCATGTGTCACAGTGTGGACCTAAATTGAGCTTCCCATGGGTAAAGATGCTTATAAATCATACAGATTGAAGTATTTTGAAAATGTTAAAGTGCAGAATGTTTTCCGTAAGAGTTGGTTTAGGGGTAAGATTGGAGTAAGAGGACAGAATATACACTTTGCATAGTATAAAAATCATTGGATTCTATTTTAATGAACTAGGCGCAAAGTCTAAAGCGCAGGGCGCAAAAGCATTACGGGCATGTCCAAATGCATTTAGCTATTTTAAGGATGGAAAAATACGGTTTACGCCTTGGCACATGGTCTAACAGTGTTGAGCTTATTCTCTTAGTGAGTTATGGGTGTGTTTTGAGCATAACATGCATTGAACCAATCAGAGTCTCATCTCTCATTCCCTTTAAGAGTCAGTTGCATCGCGCCATGGCGTATTTGCTATTTACATGGCAGACTTTGCAAGTGGAATAACTGAATGCTTCACTAGCGAGAAAACTGCAGCACGATTATCCTCGAGCCTCCTCCATTCAGCCTCATTACTTTCTCTTTACTTTACTTTCACTCCTTACTTTACTCCTTTACTTATGTGGATAAGGAAAAAGGTGTTGTACACACTCCACCGAAGACATCCATTAGCCTACATATTTAATTTAGTTTGTTAAGCGCAAAGATTTGTTTCAAAACTATTTCTAAATTCAGCTCTAATTTCCAGCAAACGAATAAATGAACAATGATATCGAAGTGTGGTGAAAACATTGAGTTATATCCAATCACACGTCCTATTCCGATGCCCCCTTAAGTCTCTAAAACGCGACAGGAAAACAAATCTAAGGTTTTTTTTTATAAAACTAATGTAAATTTGCATATAATAAATAATACCGCTAATAATAATAACATTATACAAAATGTTTCCTCAAAATAGCAATGTGCCAACAACGCACCTTAACACACCTCCTTTATAGGTCGGAACACCCATGAGTCCACAAAGTGGCGCAAATGGATTTACTGTTTAAACAACGTAGCGCAAAACAAGAAAACTAGGGTTGCGCTAGTCTGAAAATAGCAACAAATCGCGCAAAACTCATCTTGCGCCTTGTAACGCCGGATGTATGTTAGGGCCCTATATGTCTAAGGGAAGTCCCCATAAGGATATCAAACTAGACGTGTGTGTGTGTGTGTGTGTGTGTGTGTGTGTGTGTGTGTGTGTGTGTGTGTGTGTGTGTGTAGAAGTGTGCATGTGTGTTTTGTTCGCGCGTGCATATATATGTATGTGTGTGTGTGTGTTTGTGTGTGTGTGCATGCTTGCCTGTGTGTGTGTGTAGAAGTGTGCATGTGTGTGTTTTGTTCTCCTTAAATATTTGCCTGCACTCTGTGACTCAAGGATCTGTTGGCCCAAAAGCAGAAACTTCAGAGCAGAGGTGATAAAAGACAGGAAGACAGGAACAATACTAAGAAAAATGAGCTGAATGGCTTGAAAGAGCGGGAGAGACGGCAAGTGTGTGTGTGTGTGTGTGTGTGAGTGAGCGAGAGGGCACTCGCCATCGGTGAGTGTGTTAAGATAAATTGCTTGTGTGATTTATGAGCGCTTAGTGTGTTCGCCGTTAATTAGCCTGGTGAACCCGCATGAACTCACGGATCACGGGCTCTTTTAACACACACACACACACGCACTCGCTACCAGGAGCCCAAACACTAATTTCAACACACACTCAAAGACATCAAAGAGCCTCTGAAGCACCAGAAATGTGCACTGCAGTGGCCTTTAACTTGGAAATGTTGGCTTCTGGCACACCCAGACCTCCATTAAACTCTCAAATGGGCTGCTGAGGATGAAGGCTGGGAATCATTTAGATGACACTGCTCCGAGAAGAGGTGCTGACACTTTTAAACTGCTAAAGTGCCATCTTTTATCTTTGATATCCACATCTGTCTCTTTCTCTGTGTGTTTGTGTGTGTGTGTGGTGTTGGGAAATGGGGAGTCGGAAAGAGCTGGAATCTGGGAAGGAGACAATATTATTTATCTTTTCCTCCTTTCCATGTTGAATTTAAAGCTCCCATGAAAATGAAATGGGATGTTCTTTCTCTTTTTTTGTGACTGTTTAGTCTATTTTTTCTTAGCTGTGGGGTCATCTAGATGCTAATGCAGGCTTAGATGGTTGCAGTAAAAGGAAATTAATGCTTTTATTCAGCAAGGATGCATTAAATGAAATCAGAAGTGACAGTGAAGCCAATTATAATACTATTTTCATGTTAATTGACTAGTTTTTGCAAAATTTTCAGTTTTTTTTTTTTCAAAGTATCCTGAAGAAGAATGTATGAGGTTTTCATCAGACATGTTAATCAGCATTTAGGGTTCCCACACTTCATGAAAGGCCTGGTACTTAAAAACAAAAACAGGTCATTGAAAGTGCTTACATTTGAAATAAAGTTTGTTTATGCATTATTTTGCAATAATAACATGTTATTTCTGCAGTTGTACTGTGCTGCTGTCAAAAACAGAACAAAAACACTGAGAAATTCTTGATTTAAAAATATTAAATGTACAATAACATTACAAATAATAATAATATGAATATTACCAGTATTGAATTCAGCACATTTTAATGAAGTTCTTTGAACATGACTGGTTTAAAACAGTCAAATTCTTAGAAAATTACTCTTCATTCATTCATTCATTCATTCATTCATTCATTCATTCATTCATTCATTCTCCTTTAGCTTAGTCCCTATATTCATCAGGTGTCGCCACAGTGAAATGAATTGCCACCTTATCCAGCATATATGTTTTACACAGCTGATGCCCTTCCAGCTGCAACCAAGTACTGGAAAACACCCACATTCACACTCATACACCACAACCAATTTAGTTTACTCAGTTCACCTATAGCGCATGTCTTTGGACTGTGCGGGAAACTGGAGCACCCGGAGGAAACCCACGCCAGTACTGGGAGAACATGCAAACGGCACACAGAAATGCCAACTGACCCAGTCGAGACTCAAACCAGTGACCTTCTTACTGTGAGGCAACAGTGCTAACCACTGAGCCACTGTGTCGCCCCTACTCTGACATTATTAATGTAAACATTTAGTGTAAGTAAAATGTTTAGTATGTTCTTCTTGGAGCTCCATATGCTGTGGTATGAATAACTTAATTTAATATATTGGTGCTTTATTCTGGTGTCCATGAAAGAATAGGAACCCCGAGCATTGCATTTTTTAACATATTATAATAATAAATGTTTTTTGAGGGCATCTAGTCATCATTTCGCAATAATTTCTAAACATACTGAAGGCAGACACTTCAAATCATTGAACAAATCACAGGAATAAATGAAATTTGAATGCATATTAAAATAGAAAATGGAAAATTTAGGTTGGGGTTGCATGGTGGCTCAGTGGTTGACACTGTCCCCCTCACAGCAAGAAGGTTGCTGGTTCGACTCCTGGCTGGGCCAGTTGGAATTTCTGTGTGGAGTTTGCATGTTCTTCCCGTGTTGGAGTGGGTTTTCTTCTGTGTGCTCCGGTTTCCCCCACAGTCCAAAGACATGCGCTATAGGTGAACTGAATAAACTAAATTGACCATAGTGTATGTGTGTGAATGAGTGTGTATGAGTATTTCCCAGTACTTCGTTGCGGCAGAAAGGGCATCCACTGCGTAAAACATGTGCCGGAATAGTTGGTGGTTCATTCAGCTGTGGCGACCCCTGACAAATAAAGGGACTAAGCCGAAGGAAAATGAATGAATTTTTAGGTTGCAATATTATTTCCGAATATTACTGTTTTTAATTAAATAAATACAGTCTTAATGAGATTTAAGAGCCTAAAGTGATTGATATTTTCACTTCTGAGCAGAAAAACAGATTGTTGTGTGTATATTTTCTGTGATGTTGGATGATTTTCTGATTTTTTTTCACAGGTGATGAAGGAGACAACTTCTATGTGATTGATCAAGGAGAAGTGGATGTAAGTTCAACATTTCATACCTGTTTCTACAGTCAAACCCAAACACAAGATCATCACATCAACTCATTAAACACTTTTCATGAAGGGCATTTAATAATGTTAATGTTGCTCACACTCAGGCCATTCATATTATTTAAATTATTTCAGTTACTAAATAATTAAAGTAAAAAATAATTAAGTTACTATTATTAAAGAAGTAATTATTACTAAGTTCTAATGAAACATTTAAAGGAATTCATAAACAGTATTTCATAAATATCGTTTATGGACATTCATTTTTTTACTCGATTCATTGGTTCTTAATCTTGTGCAGTTGTCTGACAAAAGTTTAACATTGTTGAGCAATATATATGGCCCTATCGTACACCCGGTGCAATTTGTTGTTATTTGCAGACCTAATTTTCACGTTTTGTTATTATTATTAGCAGTAGTATTTATTACATGTACATTTATGTTTGTTTTAATAAAAACAGTTTAGATTTGTCCACCTGTTGAGTTTTGGAGACGTATACATCACTGAATGGGGCATAAGAATAGGACGTGTGTTTGGATATAACTCCGTTTTTTTGACCACACTTCGTTATAATTCTTTATTTATTTGTTTGCTGGAAATTAGAGCTGAATTTACAAATCGCTTTGAAACAAATATTTGAGCTTACCAAATAAAATTCAATATGTAGGCTAATGGATGTTGCGTACAACACTGTTTCCTTATCCATGAAAGTAAAGGAGTAAAGTAAAGAGTAAAAGTAAAGTAAAGAGGCTGAATGAAGGTGGCTCCTTCTTTATCCTCGCGCTGCAGATGGTCTGTTTCACAGTTTTCTTTATAGTGAAGCGTTCAGTTTTTCCACAAGTCCGCCATGTAAATAGCAAATGCCCCATGGCATGATGCAACTGACTCTTAAAGGGAACGTGAGATGAAACTCTAATTGGTGTAATGCACGTTATGCTCAAAACACACCCAGAACTCTTTAAGAGAATAAGCTCAACCCTGTTAGACCATGCATCGCAGCGCAGAGCGTATTTTTTTTTTATTTTAAAATGTTGAATTTATTTATAGTATTTAAAGCAAGTTCATTCTAAGTAATGACTTAACCTTAAAGGTCCTGTGAAGTGCTTTGAAATGTGTAGTTTTTTTAGTCAATATTTGACATTGATATCTCTACCGAAACACGAAGAGAGGGTGGGGCATACTGTAGCTCCTCCCCTTTTTATAAACAGTGAGAGTGGTTGAGATCAAGCGCATCAAATGAGAAGCGTCTTGAAGGGGGCGTGGCATGTAAGTTATTAGCGCATTTGATTGGTCAGAAGATTTGATGAGAAAATGAAGTATGAGGAGATGTGAATAAAACCGTTGATTGATTTAGGCGAAAGTGACAAACTGCAAGCTTTATATATTTATATCAGTTTCATATCTTCTAAACATGAATTTTGTTACTGTTTTTGTGCGCACTAGCCTAAAAACTAACAATACCAATACTAACATTTAAAAAACTTTATTTGATTTTCATGGGACCTTTAAGAAAAATGAAAAGTAGCCTCTTACTTTGATTTTCAATGGAAAAGTAATTTAATTACAGTAACTAGTTACTTTAAAACATATTACACTATACACTGATGCTAAAATATGCATTATAAAATCACCAAAGACTGCAGATTCAGCTAAAAATATCCTTCAGTAATAATATTTTAAAATATAAGCGTATTTGTTTTTGTTTTTTAGTAAATTATAGGCAAATATTCAGTTTTGGGTGAACTATCCTTCACTAAAAATGCCTTCACAGTTTGAGATGTGAATGTGCTTACCTGCATAATGTTTTTAATGCTACATTTTATTGATATTTCTTTTTCCTGCTGATATTGGAGTGTAGGAGTGTTTTTGTGACATTAACCCAATTAGGATTTGAGAGCTTACGAAACATCCGGACATACGATTGTAGATCTATATGATACAAATCTCACCCACTTGCCTTTTAACACTACAACAGACTGGAACACTGACTGCCATTGTGTTACCGTCCAAAGATGACATGGATAAAGTTCAAGTGAAATGATTGCCTTTATCTCCACAGAGAATCCATTTCCACAGTTTTGTTTTAAAGAGAAGATAAGAAGCTCTGAAATAGATTTTCTTTGTTCATTCATATGATTTATGCAGATATTTTCCTTTTTTTGCTTTTATCGTCTTGGGAATCTTTAGTATTTCTCTCCCCCGCTTGTTGTTATTCTCTGGTAAATAGGATTGTTTGGTTTAAAGAGGCCTTTTCCACACTTTTTGCATTTTATTTTGCCCCCGAGTCCGTTTATCATGTCGTCACTTGTTTTTTATGACCGTTTTCCACGCTCTCTGTGACTCTTAGAATTAAACAAACTGTTTTTGCTACTGTACTTATCTAACTTTACTGTATATACTGTAAATTATCTCTTTAGAAAAGAAACCGCTAAAAAATACCAAGCTGTTTAGATTGAGCAGTTAATCAGTATATGCTACTGTTCAAAAGTAATACTTTGGAAAGGTGTTTGTTTGGTTAAAATTTCTTTTTTATCATCTTTTATGGGATGATAATAATAATAATTAGTGCTGGGCAAAGATTAATCGCATCCAAAATAAAAGATTATTTTGACATAATATATGTGCGTGTATTCTATATATTTACTGTGTATATCTGATGCACAAACATAAAAACAAAAATATACAGAACAATTTTTTATTGTTATATTTGTAATATTTAAATGTATATATCATCTATTGGAACCTGCATGGACCCAAGATTCTCATAGAAATCAGTCAAGTTTGGTGAAGGAAAAATCATGGTTTGGGGTTATATTCAGTATGGTGTGTGCGAGAGATCTGCAGAGTGTATGGCAGCATCAACTGCCTGAGGTATCAAGACATTAGACTGAGGTATCATCTCATACTTCAGCCACATCAAAGTTCCTGAAAGCAATGAAGGTCAAGGTGCTCCAGGATTGGCCAGCCCAGTCACCAGATATGAACATTATTGAGCATGTCTGGGGTAAAGTGAAGGAGGAGGCATTGAAGATGAATCCAAATAGTCTTGATGAACTCTGGGAGTCCTGCAAGAACGCTTTCTTTGCCCTTCCAGATGACTTTATTAATAAGTGATTTGAGTCAGTGCAGAGATGTATGGATGCAGTCCTCCAAGCTCATGGGAGTAAAACACAATATTAAATCTTTTTCCACTGCACCATGACTTTATATTCTATACTGTACATTATTTCTGTTAAGTGACAAGACTTTTGTCTAAGTAAAGTCAGACCTTACTGTCCTAATTAAGTAATTAAAAATCAAGGCATGATCATATTTTATTTTGGTAAATTAAGCGTAACCAAGAGGCCTTTGCCTTTCATATAAGCCACTTCTGATGCCAAATGATAGAAGTCAAATTATTGTTTGTTGTTCCTAAAACTTGCATAGGGGACTAACTTTTGTCAGGTAGTGTATATATTTTAAATATAAATGTAAATTTTCTATTTCTATTTATTTTTCTAATAAGTGTTTCATAAACTTTCAAAAATATGCATGCATATGTCACAACAAACTTTTATTTTGGATGCAATTAACCAAGATATTTTTTTTGCCCAGCACTAATAATGATATTAATGTTAATAATATTAATAATAATAGTAATAATAATAAAAATGTTGTCTTTCTAAATGATTTTAAAAGTCAGTTTATTTCTGTCATTAAAACCTAAATTCTCATCACCATTAATACGGACTTCAGTGTCACTATTCTTCATAAATCCATCAAAAATGAATGTGTTATACTTAAAAAATAGTTAATATTATTAATATATTTTTTATGATGATGATGATTATTGTTATTATTATTTATTATGATTATTATTATTATTATTATTATTATTGTTGTTTAAAATAGTTGTTCTTTGTAATATTTTAGCCATAAATAAACGTAAACCACACATTGTAAACCATGTTTAACTATAAAATAATATAAACCACCTTTTTAAAAAGATGTTAATGAATATGAATTGAAAAATGCAGCATTTATTTGAAATAGAAGTCTTTTTTAACATTCTACATATTCTATAAATATTATTTAGAGATGTAATGCATCTTCACCATTTAAATAATGTATTAATGCATTCAGAAAAATTAAGAAAATACTAATTGTTCTCAAGAGTCAGTTTCTGTGCCTGACGATCGGGTTGTCGTGGTCCTAATCTTCGACCACCACCCGTTCCACAATGCACCAAACGTGAGATTGACAGGCGGACGGGTGCAGCGGCAGCAGTAATGTGGTCGATGTACCAGTCCGTTGTGGTGAAGAAGGAGCTGAGCCGAAAGGCAAAGCTCTCGATTTAACGGTCAATCTATGGTCATGAGCTTTGTATCATGAAATGAGTTTCCTCCGCATTGTGGCAGGGCGCACTCTTATGGATAGGGTGAGGAGCTCTGACACCCGGGAGGAGCTCGGAGTAGAGCCGCTGCTCCTCCACATCGAGAGAAGTCAGCTGAGGTGGCTCGGGCATCTGTTTCGGATGCCTCCTGGATGCCTGTGTTCCAGGAGGTGTTCCAGGCATGTCCCACCGGGAGGAGGCCTCGAGGAAGACCCAGGACACGCTGGAGGGACTATGTCTCTCGGCTGGCTTGGGAACGCCTCGGGATTCCCCCGGAGGAGCTGGAGGAAGTGTCTGGGGAGAGGAAAGTCTGGGGTTCTCTCCTAAGACTGCTGCCCCCGTGACCCGGACCCCCGAAAAGCGGCAGAAAATGAATGAACCAATTGTACTGACTCCAGACGTATAAATGTTGATCATAAATGTGGGTAGTGTATGATCTCATGCTTATGGCATAATAGCATTGACCATTACAGATCATAGGCTCATTTCAAATGAAGGGATTTGTAGTATTACTTCATAAAATACCAAATTGTGCTTTATAGATCTAGAAAAACCCTGTTCTTCCTACAAAGGCTGCATTTAATCACTGGCTGAAAGGGATAGTTCACCGCCAAAATTAAAATGACTTCATCATTAAACCTTTATGAGTTTATTTCTTCCATTAAAGACAAAAGAAGATATTTTGAAGAATTGTGGCACCCATTGACTTACATAACAATACAATGGAAGTCGATGGGTGCCATCTAAGAGCATTTTCCAAAATATCTTCTTTTATGTTGGATAATGATTTTCCTACAATAAAACTTACAAAATGCTATTTTATCAGCATTTAAATTAATAATCAGAATCAGAATCAGAATTGATTATTTTATCAGCATTTAAATTAATAATAATAATTTATGTAAAGATCATGTTAAAATAAACAAGGAATAGTATTTTCTGAGCTAATGAAATCTAAAAAATGTCAAAGTGCAAACATTGAGACTTTAAAACACCACAAATGACTGAAAATCTTGATGGAAATTCTGATTCTTATTTTCATGAAGTTAGTATTTAGCATTTATTTTCATCTTTATTGCCTCAGCTAACAGCACCTACTAGAGAGGTGGGGATGGAGATAGTAAAGGCCCCATATGATTGGTCAGATTTGAATATACAACCTATGCACAGAAATGCTTAGCACATACTATTAACTTAATTGATTGCACTTCGATATGGATATTGCATACAGTAAATAATATCACGAATATACTCATAAGAACATCTTAGAAACATTCATTTAATTTCACAGGACCTCTAACTGTCTGTCCTTGTGTAAGTGTGTAGTGATCTGCAGTGTGAGATATCAGCGCTAATATTTCTCCTCTGCTCTGGATGTGTTTGGAGGACACGTTGAGTCAGCACTGGGTCACTGCCACATCAGATTGCTGCGTATCCAGCTCTTGGTTCACAGCCAATGCATTTGGACCAGCCGAAAACACAGAGTCCATCACGCTAATGCTGTCAAACACATGCTAAATACATGCGTACTCACAAAATCTCGTATGTGTACACGATTCATAAGGCTCTCAGATATATATATATATATACGCAACCATGCTGGAATGTCAAGATGCTTCAGGAACGCGACGCGATGTCTCTCATTAGCTGAGAGGATAAATCTGCTGTGACTTTGGAGAGCGTTGTAATGCATGCTAATTGAGAGAGCGCTCAGATTTGGAATTCATTAACACGCGCAACCTTTCTCTGGAAGAAACACACACTTTTATTCAAGAGATAGTTTTTCAGAAATGAAATGGCATTAATTTACTCATCCTTTGTTTCTTTCTTCTGTTGAACACAAAAGGAGATAATTTGAAAAATGTTGGAAACCTGTAGCCATTGATTTTCACACTGGGAAAAAAAATATTTGTATTATGGAAGTGAATGGATACAACTTATTCCAAACCAAATTCCTTATTTTTCTTTTCTTTTGTTGAACACAAAAGGAGATATTTTGAAGAATGTTAGAAATGGGTAGCCATTGGTTTTCATACTGGAACAAAATTAAATGTATTATGAAAGTCAATTGATACAACTTAGTCCAAACCAAATTCCTAAGGTTTTCTTTTTCTTTTGTTGAACACAAAAGGAGATATTTTGAAGAATGTTGGAAGTAGATAGCCATTGATTTTCATACTGGAAAGAAATTAAATGTATTATGAAAGTCAATTGATACAACTTAGTCCAAACCAAATTCCTAAGGTTTTCTTTTTCTTTTGTTGAACGCAAAAGGAGATATTTTGAAGAATGTTGGAATGCCATTGTTTATGTGTTCAATAGAAGAAAGTTTTGGAATAAAATGAGTAAGTAAGGATGAGTAAATGATGATGGAATTGTTAGTTTGGGGTGAGCTATGTCTTTAAGGTGCATTCACATGAAAAATGATTTTGACAAGTGTTTCAGCACACTGTTGAATGAATGAATTTTTACTATTAAAAGCTGCATATATTCACACACTGTCGCACCACAACTGTATTTAAAGTATTTTTTGCATTATAATTGCTTTAACCCATCACTAAACCTACACATACCACCAAACCTGTTCCTAACCCTACCTGTATCCCACCTCAAGAGCACCACAAGTGTTCTGCAATACCTTATGAACACATGAAGTACATTATGTGTAGTTTTATTGCAAGTACATAGTAGTTAAGGCCACCTAATATAAAGTGCGACCCAATATACGAATGATTTTTGACATACAATAAAAAAATTATAATTTTGACCCATAAATTTGGCTATTGAGAGAAATATATTGGTGCGTAAAAGTGGTCTAGTTGTCTATGGTCACATTAATGCCTTAATTAAAGTGTATTGATTCTAAATGGACCAGAATAGTTAAAGTAAGTAACATGCAAGTAAACTCTCAAGTTGGTCAGAGTTTCAGGGTTTGTTTTTCTGAGTCCCACATATTCCGCTCAGCTGTCACGCCATTATTTTAATTTATGATGATAAGCAATAAGACATTATAAGCGGAAATGTGCACTTTAATTTTGACACCCAAAGACATCGTCACCAAATATAAATGAGAGAGGTAAGACTTTCTCATAGCCTCATTTCAGTTGTCATGTTTTGTAAAAATCAATCTAGAATTCTGCATTATAGGCTTAAATTATAGAGAGAAATAACAGATGAACCAAGACCGTAGTTAGATCATGAAGCAGATCAATGTTGATCTTTCTTTCAAGGTGTCAGTGCACACATGAACAAAACAATAGGCCTAATACGACATATTATAAGATTAAAATATGGAAAGGTTATCAGATGGTAATTTCAGCCAACTTGCCCAACAGATAAACAACATTCAGTAATATTTCTATATCAGCATGCTTTCACTGTTGTGTTCGACATGATTCTCTCTTCATATAGCCGTATATGTGGCTCTTACATAACCATAATACATTGTGATATAGCCTGGTTCGTTAGTTCGTTGGATTGTTCTTACTACAAATGATCCACTCCAGAGATCGTTTCAATTGAGCTGAGATCACCTCATTCAGGCAATCTCAGACCGTTTTATTTGGTGCGATTCCGAGCGCATTTGCTGGATTCACATATGCCAAACGAATCGCACTAAACTAAGCACATGAGACAGGTTCCGAAACTAACATCTAGGTGTGAAAGCACCTAGTTTTGAACTGCGAGACTGTGTCTGAACCTCGGACATAAGCAGGAAGGCTATTCCAGTGTTTAGGAGCCATATATGAAAATGCTCGACCTCCTTTAGTGTACTTTGCTGTTCTGGGTACTACCAGAAGCTCTGAATTTTGTGATATTAAAGAGCGGGTGGGATTGATTGGTTATTTGGATAAACAGGAGCTTGACTATTTAAAGGCGTAAAGGTAAGCAGCAATATTTTATAATCAATACGGAACTTAACAGGCAGCCAGTGTAAGGAGGATAAAATTGACCTGGTAAGAACTGTGGCAGCTGCATTTTGCACTTACTGAAGTTTGCTAAATATCAGCCTGAAGGCCTGATTCTGGACTGCTAGTATATCAGAAGCACAGTTTCTCACCTGAAGTGACACGCAGCAGGCTTGGACCTGAAGTATGTTCCAGTGGCCGCTCTGAAGAGCACAGATACCCTGAGGAATGTGTGTTAGACCACTGGCAGAGCGTTTATTCCTGCCCCTCATAAAATCAACAAGTGGATTGTGTGTCCGCAGGTGAAAGTGAAGCCGCCTCTGTGGAAAGTGAGAAAGAGGCTCTTTGTGCTCGTCAATGCGTGTGGCTGATAAAGCACACACACACTCAGATATGGTCTTGAGTAGCATCATG
>NC_079437.1:11286992-11306992 GCF_903798145.1 Danio aesculapii | reverse complement strand
CTGAAGCAGTTGTAGTGAGATTTATTGTTGAATGTATAGTGAGTTTATATTAAGATTGTATACTGAATGTTGTAAAAGTATTTTACCATATCTACACCATGTTTTACACCATGTTTACAAAAAGTGTTTTTCATCCATTGTTGCAAAGCAGTTGAAAAAACTCTAAAATGGCTAAATACATTTAATTTGTCAATCAAATTGCTTATTTTGATACTTAATTATCTAAAACAGAGATGTCAAAACTTCTGAAAGGGGGCAGAGAGTAACAGCTCATTTGCATTTAAAGAGACACACACCCAAAAACGGTTAATTCCCACTCAAACGTTGGCATTTTCAACCTTATACTTTAGATGCTCTGTGGAGATTTGAGCTGAAGCTTCACAGACATTGTCAGCACACCTGAGACTCTTGTTACAATATTACTTACTATAATTACTTATTATCTTGTGAAAGAGAAGTTCTCTTAAATGACAAGTTCTCTATCCGTCACTTTCCAGATTGAAACTTTTGAAAGTAATTGCACTGCCTGAAACTCAAACTTAACCAAACTTTCCAGTCTGTTGTCGGCATCAAGTGCTCCATCTGTAGCAGTGTTTGTGTTTGTGTGTGTGTGTGTGTGTTGTGGGAATGTTTAAATGAATATTTGTAATGCTCCACAAACCTCCGTGGAAACTGTTCTCCACACAGAGCCTGACAAGAGACCAATTTAGATTTTTCTGTCAGGCCATCGTTTGGTTTCTCTGCAGTGCCTTTCCCACTTTCTTAAGCAAACACACACACACACACATAGACACACACACACACACACACACACACACTAGTTGAGTGAGCAGAAAAAGAGAGCGACTGTCATATTTTAGCAACAATGAGCTGCTCTTAATTAAACAAATATATGGTGTGTGTGTGTGTGTGTGTGTGTGTGTGTGGCTGTAGTTAATTAGAGAGAAGTCAGTAATTCATGAAGCTGTTTATAAAATGTTGCCATATTCCACGTCCTCAGTGAACATAAAATCCTGATGGTGTGTAACAACATATGTGTGAGAAACATATTAGATTTTAATAGTACGCTTTTCATCTTATAAAAAAGAAGCTTTTTCCATTTCCTGGAAACTTACAAAGAGGCAGAGACCATTCAGAAATAAATATACACTGATGAACCATTCAATTATGATCGTAATAACCTTTGACTCATAATAATAACATTTAGGACTTACTTTAGCACTTTAATCTATGGCTGCCGGCAAGGCATTGATTCAGTGAAGTGATAATTGGTCTGCTGATGTATCTGGTAGAATAATGTCTACATCAGGACCTCCAGTTCCTGTACATTACAGAGTGCAGGAACTAGCACGAACCTGATTTTCCAAGTCAAACTACTAATGTTCAGTTGGGTTCCTGTTAGATGTATTTGCAGACCAGTCCATTAACAGAAGTTCATCTGCATGTCTCTTGAACCATTCTTGATGACTCTAGATGACTGATGTTTTCTTTATTACCATAATTAGTTTCACTTGGTCCAGATATCTGACCACAGTTAATGGGGGAATACTTAAGTTAAATTATCCCACAGGGTTCCTATAGATGTTTAATAAGTCTTAAATATGAGTTTTTTTTTTATTATTTAAGGCTAGAATTAGTTTCATTTTGGTTCACACTAAATGTCACTGGCTCTAGTTAACTCATTGGATGTTTTTCCCCTTGAGTTCTCGCTTGAGTCTTATTGTTCCGCAAGTTTGTGATAAACATCCTGCATTCCACGTCATTTGAACCAGGCGACAATAATTTGACTATTCGCATTTTTGCATTTACTTTGTTTATAATTTGCTTATGCAAACTTAATTCCCAGAATTATTTTTACTAATTCGAGGTTATAGATGATGATTTGATTTGCACATATATTTGGAATAATTTTATTAAAATTAGTTTTAATTATATAAATCTTCTTATTTTTAATTTTTAATTTCTTTTTGGTTTTATGTGTTTTATTCATACCACATTCTTGAATTATCCAACACCCAATATACTCCAAATCTTTATCAATCCCTCCAGGATTTCGCGGGACTTTTTTGTGATTTTGCTGCCTAAAATGTATGATTTTGCGGCGGCTTTTCTTAACGTTTGCGGCAATATTTACTGCATTATTTTGTGTTGATTTGCTGTAAAAAATATACCACAGACAAAAGTCTTTATTATATATATCTTTTATTACTCCTAGACCCAGACACTGGGTTCTGTGACTTATAAAATATTGAAATTAGGTGTTATTTTATATGTAACCAACTAACAACTATACTCATTAACATATTACTAATAAAACAAATAAAAATAAGCCAAAAAACGGATAAGCAGAAGAAAACGAGATGTAAATTTAAAGTCCCCACAAGTTGAAATGCTGATGTGAAAGCTGGCTTGCTGCGTCTGCTCATGCGCTGTGCACACACACACTGCTTCTTGCACTGTTAGCGCGTGCAATTTAAAAGAGGCGTGACACTATTATATGGTGTGCCCTCAACAAATCTTTAAGTAATTTCACTCACCTCAATTTTTTTTCTGGGTGTTTGGGAGTAATATTTGTGGGTAAATGTGACTTTGAAAGTTTACTCACAATTAACATGCGATGTCTTCTTCATCTGGTTTAATGCTGAGTCACAGACCAGCGTGAAGGTACAAAGTAAGCCTCCTACGATACTGATGTGTATAATATAATTTATAATAGACTTAGCAAGGGTTGTTTGGGTCCACGTGACCTTATCTTTGGGTGAATCTGTGTCGTGATGACGTCATAGAAACCATCTAGACGGCGAATTTGCAGGAAATCTGCGGTATTTCAGAAAACAATTCGAGATCTGCAGATCTCGCTTGATTTTGCGATAAATTGAGCGATTACATAATCGCAAAATCCTGGATGGAATGCTTAATTGTATTACCCAGGCTATTTTTGTTTATTTTAAATGTATTTGTTTGTATAAATGAACAGTGTTGGGGAGGTTACTTTGGAAATGTAATAGATTACAAATTACCCTATTTACCCTACCCATATCAAAAACAGGCAAAGCAACTGATTAATATTATTCAACATATCCCAGATTTTTAAAGAATATTTTTAGATGTAGCCCCTATTGTAATCTTTAACAATTTCATAAGTAACTGTATTTAGCTACACATTTTTTTTCAGTAACTGTAACGAATTACTGTTACTTTTATTTTGTAATTAAATTACGTAACAGCGTTACATGTAACTAGTTACCCCCAACACTGTAAATGAATTATTTTAGTTATGCATTTCTAGACCATTTTATCCCATATTATACATATTATTTGTCCAATATAAATATTCACTATATTGCACAGACTCAATTTTTGGTTATTGCACACTTATTTATTTTCATTTTAAATGTAGTTTTATTTAATGATTTTGCTATTCGTTGCTATTCGCTAATCATCTAATTAACGAATATATTAATTTATTCATTTTCCTTCGCCTTCTGATTTATCAAGGGTCGCCACAGCGGAATGAACTGCCAACTATTTAAGCATATGTTTTAGACAGCAGATGCCCTTCCAGCTGCAACCTAGTGCTAGGAAACACCCATACACTCTTGTATTCACACACACACTCATACACTACGACGAATTTAGTTTATTCAATTCACCTATAGCGCATGTCTTTGGACTGTGGGGCAAACCGGAGGACCCAGAGGAAACCCATGCGAACATGGAGAGAACATGCAAACTCCACACAGAAATGGCAACTGAACCAGCCGGGGCTCGAACCAGCGACCTTCTTGCTGTGAGGCGACAGTGCTAACCACTGAGCAACCGCACTGCCTACAAATATATTGTAAATGTTTAATATATTGCTCAGACTCACTCTACTGCCTTTCCCGTTCAGCTCATATATCAAGATATCCAACAAATATCATCAAAATGCTGAACAATGTCAAGTCAAGCAAAACACACTGTATTTTGGTTGGCTATTTGAGCAGACGTTTACACACATAAATATGCCATGTAACACTCCTCAGGTTTCCCATCCAGAAGTGCTTCAGTTCACATTTAACACTCATCATCTTTCCCACTGTCTGCAGTAAGCAGATCCTTACAGACGCTCCTGTCTGTAGGAAATACATGGTGTTTGTTTGGGAAATGTGGGTGAACTAATCCATTAAGCTTGACCAGCACTCGCTGGAGCGCTGCAGATCCTCATGTCACGTCTCAGATGTTCTGATGTTTTTGTATCTTCTTCACAAACACCAGGGGTCGAGGGGTCACTGACCTCAAAACACAGAGGATCTTCACAGACACTCAGCGGCTGGACATTTGCGTATACGTTTCATGTTCGCTGGGGTGGTGGAGGTAAAGGCATTAGTTCACCCCGAAATGAAAACTCTTGTCATCGTGGCTTCAATCTTGTATGGCTTTCCGTTGAACACAAAAGAAGATGTTTTGAAGAATGTTGGAGACCAGACAGTTCATGGTAGCCATAATATGAAAGAATACTATTGAAGTCGGTGGCTGTCATCAGATTTCAGGTTTTCTTTTTTTGGGTGAACTGTCGCTTTAATTCTTTTTTTTTTTTTTTAGCTCAGGACACTCAAGTTTATAGTGACATTTTACACTAGTGTGTTTTTTATTTATTCATTTATTCATGAATTTTCCTTCAGCTTAGTCCCTTATTTATCATGGGTCGCCACAGCGGAATGAACCACCAACTATTCCAGCAAATGTTTTACACAGCGGATGCCTTTCCAGCTGCAACCCAGTACTAGGAAACACCCATACACTCTCTCATTCACACACACTCATACACTACAGCCAATTTAGCTTAATCAATTTACCTATAGTGCATGTCTTTGGACTATGGCAGAAACCGGAGCACTCAGAGGAGACCCACGCCAACACGAGGAGAACATGCAAACTCCACACAGAAATGCCAACTGGCCCAGCCGGGACCAATGACCTTCTTGCTGTAAAGCGACATTGCTAACCACTGAGTCACTATGCCGCCCCTCGTTTTTGTTTAAAAAAAAAGCTAAAGTTTTGTTACGCTTTGCTTGGCATCCACACTGAAATAAATGACACTTTGAACAAACTTAAAAATTGTATTTATTACAGCAATTGTTTTTTACAGTGAATAGTTACAGTGAACCTATAAGTAGCACTGAAATAAATTTGAGTACAGAACATTGTACTTCTAATTAAATAGAGGGTAAAAAAATCCTGCCATTTTCTATATGTTTAATAGCAAACGTTTTAATTAAAATGTATATTATTTGATGTTTTTGCAATAGTTATGCAAGGTTATATAGCTATAATCCAGAATTACAGTGTAAAAATATGCATTTGAAGTATTGCGGAGTGTTGTGTTGGTATTTGTATATTTTATGAACATTTTTTAAACATATACCATTTTTATTAACTTATAACAATAGTGCTAATATTACCAGTCTTCTTTAACTCATTTTACCTTAAAATGCGCTGCTAAAAAAACTAAAATATTCAAAATAATTAGATATTTTTTAACAATTATATAAATTCATAGGCTATACTAGCAAAAAAATAACTTAATTATGTCACGATTTCATAGTAAAATGTTGAATAATGCAATGCTTAATCACTTTTTTAACAATAATGTGTATTATTGTTGTATTTTTATACAAAATTTGGCAACATTTGTTTCGCAGCATAAAGAAGACTCAACTTCAGATCTCGTTTAATCTCAGACCCATCTAGAAGAAACAGCAGAGACAATAAGAAGATCCCTTGTGTTTCTTCTTTCCTACAGGAGCGTCTCCACTTAATGTGTCTCTGTGTGTGTTTCATTGGCGTATTAGAGCGAGACCGAGCTGCAAACCAACAAAAGAAAAGGAAGCCAAAAAGTTCCCTTTAATCTGCATGTTTATAGTTGTTCTTCAGCAGCGTGTTTGAGGAAAGTCCCTCAGCTTTGTTTCTTATTCTTGCTTCGTCGAGACTGATTAGAGGCCAGCAGATTGGGTTACCTGATGTCCTCCATGTGTCTCTGACTGCGACTTCATTCTTGTTTTTTTAGGGAAGCACGCTGAGGAAGAGGAAGATGTATGAGGAGTTCCTCAGCAAGGTGTCTATACTCGGTAAGTCAAGAGATTTCAGTTTGTAAAAGAAAAACACACAGCTCATTTATTAAACACAACAAAAAGGAAAATGGCTAAATCAGCTGTCAAACGATTCTTGTGTTAAAGGATTACATTAAATAAAGAGAATAATGAGCTATTATCACTTTGCTATTAGATCTCAGTTGCTGGTGTTAGTTATCATAGCATATCATATCATCTATAAATCCTTAAATATTAAGAAATAAAAGTGCAAGTTTATGTTTTGCATATGCATTATTGTAATGAAACATATATTAATCAATATTTTAAACATAGAAGTATGGTCAGAATTAGCAGCCCTCCATTTTCTTTTTAACGGAGAGAATATTTTCAACACATTTGTTTCATAATAGTTTTAATAACTCATTTCTAATAACTGATTTATTTTGTCTTTGCCATGATGACTGTACATATATTTGACTAGATATATTAAGATACTAGTTCAAGCTTAAAGTGACAATTAAAGGCTTAACCAGGTTAATTAGGCAAGTTAAGGTAATTAGGCTAATCTTTGTATAATGTTGGTTTGTTCTTTAGATCAGTGTTTCCCAACCCTGTTCCTGGAGGCACACCAACAGTTCATGTTTTGGATGTCTCCCTCATCTGACCCATTAACTTCAGGTTTTGGAGTCTCTTCTAATGTTCTGATGAGTTGTTTCTGGTGTGTTTGATTAGGGAGAGGATGAAAATGTGTACTGTTAGCGTGCCTTCAGGGACAGGGTTGGGAAACTCTGCATTAGAAGAGACTCCAAAACCTGAAGTTAATGGGTCAGATGAGGGAGACATCCAAAACATAAACTGTTGGTGTGCCTCCAGGAACAGGGTTGGGAAACACTGCTTTAGATAATCAAACAATGTTGCTTAAGGGGGCTAATAATATTGACCTTAAAATGATTTTGAAAAAATTTAAACCATTTTCATTCTAACCGAAATAAAACAAATAAGACTTTCTCCAGAAGAAAAAATATTAAAGGAAATACTGTGAAAATTTCTTTGCTCTGTTCAACTTCATTTGGGAAATATTTGAAAAAGGAAAAAAAAATCACAGCAAGCTAATAATTGTAACTTCAACTGTATTGTTCATTACTTTTTTTATTATGTGGACAACAAATGTCAATAAATTAAACATTATTGTAAAGTGTTCTTTTGTAATTTACTGTATAAAAACTGTTTATTCATAAAACCTCACCGGAACAAAATTCTACACAATTTGATTGATTGAGAATTGATGCTTTAACAACTTAGTCATACCATAAATCCCAAACAAATTGAGTTCTAAAAAAATGCTTTAAAACACAAATTTTATGCACAGCAAATTTATTTTTTGTTTCTTTAGAAAGTCATCATGTGCTGGTATTTTAGATATCTCAGAAGAACATCCTTACCTACAGAGTCAATACGATAGAAACGGTTATTTACAGTTGAAGTCAGAATTATGACCAACCTTGTTTTTTTAAATATTTCCCAAATCCTGTTAACAGAGCAAGGAAATGTTCACTGTATATCAGATATTTTTTCTTCTGGAGAAAGTCTTATTTGCTTTATTTCGGCTAGAATAAAAGCAGTTTTTATTTTTTAAACACCATTTTAAGGTCAAAATTATAAGCCCCTTTAAGCTATTTTTTTTCTTCGATAGTTTACAGAACAAACCATCGTTATACAATAACTTGCCTAATTACCCTAACCTGCCTAGTTAACCTAATTAACCTAGTTATAAGCCTTTAAATGTCACTTTAAGCTGGATAGAAGTGTCTTGAAAAATATCTAGTCAAATATTATTTACTGTCATCATGGCAAAGATAAAATAAATCAGTTATTAGACATAAGTTATTAAAACTATTATGTTTAGAAATGTGTTGAAAAAATCTCTCCGTTAAACAGAAATTGGGGAAAAAATAAACAGGGGGGCTAATAATTCAGGGGGGCTAATAATTCTGACTTCAACTGTATATAAGGATAAATAAAAAATTCTAAGGATTCTAAGCTAATGTCATGCAATTCAGTTTTTATTTTACAATTCTGCCTTGTTTTGCTATTTTTTCCTCATAATTCTGGCTTAAAATGAATAAAAGTGAGTGAGACTGGAAGTCTTGACACATTTACTTTACAATGGTCATGACACATTTATGTGTGAAGTCAGGTGGATAGGACAATTCAGCTTTTTAATCAATGAAAATCAGGGAATGAAAATCTT
Source organism: Danio aesculapii (assembly GCF_903798145.1). Taxonomy (NCBI): domain Eukaryota; kingdom Metazoa; phylum Chordata; class Actinopteri; order Cypriniformes; family Danionidae; genus Danio; species Danio aesculapii. Next base: position 11,298,667 of record NC_079437.1, on the reverse strand, counting down.
TGTAAAACATTTGAAAAGTTATTTTGGTCATTCTAAAATCCCTCAGCTAAAGTCTATCATCACAGTGGTTCAGTATTATTACCTCCAGAACTGTCTTGAGCATCTGTACTCCCAAAAAATGTCTCACACCTCCAAAGTCACCATTGTGTGTCAACATTGTCTGAGGTACAAGTAATTTATTATACAAGTAAAAGACAGAGCTTCTCCTACAATAGCAAATTCTGCAGTTTATTAGGTGACAGTTTTGTTCTCTTTAACTTATTGAATTGAAATGTTGCATTATTCACAAATCTTTTATACAATATTTCACTTTTGCGCATAAATTAAATTCATATTTTTGCAATAGAACATTGCTACTGTCATGCAATCCGGCTCCCACTTTGAGAACCACTGCTGTTTAACAACTCAGGAACTCTGTATAGCCACAAATCCTTCAAAAAAATCCTTTAATAACTGAAGATCGTGTTGCTGAATTTAATGAGCCTCTTTAAAACCTGAGGTACGCTGTAAAAAGTATCCATAAACTAGCAGTTTTTCATATTTTGTGATTAATGTTTTTATTTTCTTAATTTTCCTCATTTATTTATGCTTTTGAATGCCATTATAGGAGCTTTTTCTTTTAACAACTTTAACCTTAACAAGTTCAAAAAAGTGACTTTTATTAACATTGTAATAGTTTAAAGTGATATATCTTCTGGGTTGGTGTTGTACAATATGCTACAAACACCTTGTAATGAACTGCCAGTACATTTTCTGTTAATTTACAGACTTATTTCTCTTTTCTTACACATGATATTATTTCAAACTACTAAAATGTCAATAAAAGTCACTTTGTTAAACTGTAGAGTTGAATTTTCAACATCAAAAGTCAACAGAGCAGAGATCAACATCTGCAATTCACAGCCACAAATAAACGTAAAACACTTGTCAATCACAAAATACAGAAACTGTTTTTACAGTGTACGCTTATTTTGAAGATCGTAGTGTTGATTGACAGACACCTCTGCAGCATGAAACGTCCTCACTTACATTCCAGCGGTTTTGTTTGGTGAGCGAGAGACAAAGAGGAGCACCATTAGGATGGTCAGTTGAGCACTGACCCCTCGTCCTTCAGCACCCTGAGGTCACTCCTCGCTCTAAATGGGGTTATTAAATGGCTGAACAAACACACTCCTCCTCTGGGTTTCCTCTGTTTTTCTTTCTCTCTGTTTCACAGCCCTGTCACAACCTGTCTTCAAACGCTCCGCTCTCTCGCTCTTCAGACCTCTTTTCTTCACTCTTCTTCTCGCCTCTGTTTTTGTTTGCATAAGACTTTTTTTTGGAGATTGTGGTGAAATCTGTGCTGTTTCATAAATACTTGGCACGTTTCGTGGTTTGTGAGGTCTTGGCACTTGTAAGGTCTTACGAAGAAACGCTTAAGAGTCATATTTTAGATATTTATAGGCTCGGAATGTCATTGAAACTTTTGGATGGACTTTAGAATATGATTTGATTAGTATGCAACCATTTAGCAACCAGCTAACAAATGTTTAAAACGGACCCTTTTCACAAGACTTGTTTAATAGTCATCATAATCTTAAATCCTTGAAAGTTTTGAATATTTTGATAAAAAAAAAAACGTATGCACATTTATATGCATTTATGTATGTATCATATCACCTTTGTGTCAGATTACAAATAACAAATTTCTGCTTATGTGAGGTGTTTGTCATGCGGCGTCTATGTGGCTGAGAGTGAATTTGATGTTATTCCCTTCTCTGGCTGCCGTCATCAGTCTCACACAATTTTTGTCTGCTTACTGAAGTCTTGATAACACCATCGTGAAGTTTTTCTTTTATTGTTTCAGCAAATGGGACTGTAAAAAAAATATTTCGTACTCTCTGATTCACCACGCTCTAAGTTTACCCAGCCATGACGCATTCCGCTACTGAGAAACCCGGAAATGTGAAAAGGGTCTATGCTGATGGGTGGGAGTTAATGAATATTCAAATTATACGTTATTACCTGGCTTGTGAATAAAATAATAATAATAAAAAATATCAAAGTCAGATAAATAAAAAAATATATATTTATTTAATACAAATAAATATTCTGTGTTGATCTTATCAGAAACATAATAAATAATTATAATAAGCAAATTTTCAAACAAATAAAAATAAATATATCTGAGCAATCTCATACCTTATAATTAAGACAAATACCTATTAAAAATAGTCCTTTTACAATCACCTATTTATGATTTTTAAATATTTATTCCAAAATAATATTCTCTCCCCTCTTCTTTAATAACAGAAAAATAGTAAGCAATAATTGGCTTGTTTATTTTTATTATCATATTAGTAAAAACAAATATATTTTCAAATATGTAATGTTTAAGTAAAAATTAGCAAATATTGTGATCTAATCTCTTATTTGTGCATACAAATATTACATATAAATGTAAATATGTTATTTGTTATTTGAAAAAAAAATTAATATATATATATATATATATATATATATATATATATATATATATATATATATATATATGTATATGTGTGTGTATATATATATATATATATATATATATATATATATATATATGTGTGTGTATATATATTATATATATATATATATATATTAATTTTTTTTTAAGTGGGGAAATTAATATTTATCTATCATGATTTTAATGTCATGAATGTCCTATTTTTGTTGATGCTTTACCACCCAGAGACATATTTTAGTTTTTTACATTACACTATCCTGAAAGTCTAAGGTGCTAACCCTGACACATACTTTACACAGTTTTTTTTTTTGATCGGGGTTAAAGCATGAGATGTTGATTTTGCTTGGGCTGATGGCTCAGGTTACGGCTGAAGCAGGTGGACGTCTGCCCGGCCGTGAGGATGTCTTAGCCAGCCTGATAAAGTGACCATTAGTCTGGGGCATGCAGACAGGCCGGCCCCAACGCACACACACACACACACACACACACACACACACACACACACACACACACACAGTTTTGAGGTCAGATCTGAGAATGATGATCTGCTACTGTCCTGCACAAGGATGATGGGAAATGAAGAATGACTGACGACACAGACATCGCTTATTAAATCCATCTCACATTTATTTGTTTAGTGCATTTGGTGATGCATATAGTTTCAAAACACACTATAAAACCTAACAGTGAAATTAATTTAGTTAAATATAAGAAATATAATATATTATATAACTCAATACCACAACGATTATGTTGCTTTAACTTAACTTTAGAAGTTAATCAGGTTTCAACAAAATTTTTTAAGTTATACAAAGTTTAACTTTATATTTTTAGTCTGTTTGATTGTAAGTTGAGATGACTAAAAAAGTTTTTTACGGCAGCAAGAAATTTTTAAAGTGTAAATTCAGTTACATTTATTGTACTTAATAGAAAAAAGTTAAATGAACTCAAAATTTGATCCTATAAGCTGAACTTCCATTAACGATTAAGCTGAAATCGATTAAAAAAAAACAAATCTAGTTTCCAGGATCCATTTATTCGTCATCATTCATTCAGTTTCCTTTAGGTTAGTACCTTTATTCATCAGGGGTTGCCACAGCGGAATGAACCGCCAACTAATCCAGCATATGTTTTACGCAGCGGAAAAAAAGTCATTATTTTAAAGGGGTCTGCTGAGTTTCTACATATATACGCTTTGTGCAAAATGTTTTTTGGTAGTTATGTTAAAATGTACTAGTGCTAAATAACACATATTCATAATGAAAAATGATGAAGAAAAAGTCGTTTTATTAATACTACAGATTTTTACATTTTCATTAAATAAACCCAAATAGTATCCAGCTTAAAGTGCCTTCACTGGTGAACTTGTGGCGAATTTCTGGGTGTTATGGTTTGCAGCTGGAGATGTCCAGACGGTTTTGGTGTGTTCGTGTGTGGTACGGCTCTGTGATGGATGCTGGACGCTGGGAAGTGTTTCTGGAATGTGCTGGGTATTGAATGATGGCTTTGGCTGCTTTTTTTTCCTCTCTCTCTATAGTCTGTGAGCAACAGAAGCTCTTCCAGTTTCAGGTCTATATCGCATATATATCTTCAGGAAGTTCATGATAAGCGTGGTGTCTTTCCGATTAGTCGGTTTATTTATAAAAGCATTAGTCTGATGTCTCTGATGTCACACCCACTGCTCACTCATGGAGCACCGGATGTGGGGGGGGGGGGGCTGTTTTCTGGAAAGGGTCTGTAAAAACATCCAAGTTTTGTTATTTTCTCTTAAAGTCCTGTTATTCTAATGCATTGCCAATGATTTCAGATTTATGCTTGTCTCAGTATATTGATGGAAAATTCTGTTAGTAATGGTATTCAATGTATCAAATGTAGGGGTCCTATTCCGCTCTGAGCAATTCCATGCAAATGTCAACCTTTTCACAATAATAGCAAAACTCCACAGGTCTTTTTGTGGTTTGTGTTTACAGCACTGTAAAAATACTCGAGATGATCTCTGTCAGTGTTTTCAAACTATTATATTTGATTTACCAAAGTAACACAAGGGGCAATTTTACATCCGTCACATCCATAACACAGAGGTATCACATCCATAACCAAGTTTTTCCTAAAATAAATGACAAAATAAAATAAAATCAGTCATGTTTGTTCCATATACACTCTCAAAAACAATGGTATGGGAGCTGTCACTGCGAGCTCTACCTAAAGAGACCACAGTGGTACTTCAAAGGTACATATTAGTACCCAAATGCACCTTAAATGTACCAATATGGTCCATTGAGGTACCAACATGGTCTCTTCGAGTACAAATATCAAAGGTTAAGAAGGTACTGCCCCAGTGACAGCTCCTGTACCTTTATTTCTGAGAGTGTATGAGCCAACTATTATCCTTATGATTAGCTTTCTTTCTTTTGGGTTGTGCAGTTTAATTCACAGAATTTTTACAAAGCATGTTGTATAGTGTAAACTCACCTACTTTTTTGGTCACTAACAAAACGCACGTGTATTTCCCTCATTTAAACTATTTTACATGTTTACAGATTGATATTTTTCTGATTTCATATCTCTGTGCTTAGTTGTTTCAGATAACATAAACGGATATATCAATGTAAAGTTAACATATACTTTCAATGTGAATTCATGTTTTAAGTTTTTACTGCAAATGTCACATCCATAATGCTGGAATTGCTCTTTTACAATGCACTGATTCTGTTTGGGCCATGTACTAAAACAGTGTTTCTCAACCACGTTCCTGGAGGACCACCTCACATGTTTTGGATGTCTGTCACTCATTATAGATCTTTCAGTTTCTGCTAATGAGCTGATGGTCTGAATCATGTTCTCCCCGTGTTCGTGTGGGTTTCCCCCAGGTGCTCTGTTTTCCCCCACCGTCCAAATACGTGTGGTATAATTGAATTGAATGAACCACATTGGCACAGTGTATGTATTAGTACTGGGTATTCACCGCATAGATGTTTGCTGGTGTGGTTGTGGGTTCATTCCGCCATGGCGACCCCCAATATTCAAGGAATAGGCTGAATGAACGAATTCAGGACAACTCTCGAGACCTACCTGAGCTCATACTTCCCTGTCTCCCGATGAAATGGGAGGGAGCCCCAGGCTCGAGGATCTTCAGAGCTCAGGGCTCTCTCCCGGGACAGCATGCCAAACACGCTTTATAATCAATCATCAGCTAAGAGTGAACTCTTGAAATGAAAATGTAAAGGAATATGAATGATTTTATCATGTTTAAATGACAAAATAGCGATGTTATTGGAATGTCAAATATTATACTGTATGATTAATTTGTGTCCAGAATATTGGTCAAGAGGGTCACGTACAACTTTTGCTCACACAGATATAGCAAGACATCAAAGATACAGCATTATTGTTGTTTTGCCCCTCCCGACCCTCCAGTTGAAATCTGTAGGTGGGATTTGGACTGCTTTGTGACATCTTGAAACCAATTAAGCTATTTGGTGTAGTTCTTGAAAAGATTTTCTCTTTTGGACTCTTTGGAGTGGACTTTGAGATTTGTAACTTTGTAGATCTGTTTTAGGCCCACACCTACACACTAATGTTCTAAATTGAAAATCATAACAGGACCCCTTTAAATAGTATTGCCATTTTTGGGTCAGTTTAAACAAGTACAATTTAAGGTACTTATTATATAGCAATTTTTTTTATTTGCATCTGAGACCAAATTTATTAACGAATTTATTATATTACAGCCTGGACTGAAGAAAGGGGCAAAATAGATTTGCCTTTAAAGCATGAAACAGAAGTTATGTTTGTCTTTTCTTCCCTATTGTGAAGTACTACACAAGTCCAAAATGAAAAGGTTACTGTACATGATGGCAATTGATTTTACACTCATACTAGTAAACCCATCATCAATAACAAAAGATGTTGTTGAGGAAAGAGGGGAAGTCATTTTGTGTCATTTTCATTAAAAGTGTGAATTCTGATTTCAAAGTGACTAACAATGCCTGTTTGTGCGTTGTTGCAGAATCGCTGGACAAGTGGGAGAGGCTGACGGTGGCTGATGCTCTGGAGCCTGTGCAGTTTGAAGACGGAGAGAAGATCGTAGTGCAGGGAGAGCCAGGAGATGATTTCTTCATCATAACAGAGGTGCGTGTGTGTGTTTGTGTGTGCAAATCGAAAAAATAGGAAATAAGATACATTGGGGAAAAGGGAGGCGAAAAAAGCCCCTCCGAGACTGTCCTTAAAGAAGGGCAGTGTGAGATTAGGGGGGGAAAAGCCCCAGCAACAAGCACATAACCACACAGACATAACATCGCAACAGGGGGTAGGAACAGGCGATGTGGTTCTTTTTCAACATATTACACCACGCCTACCAAGTTGGCAGTGGAAATGCAAGCTTGTTTAAGGAGACCCGCACTGAACTCAACCATACTGTACTGCACTGTACTGAACCATACATTTCAGTGGAAATGAGGCATTAGTACCCAGTATTTCTTCCTTCAGTTGACCAATTTGTGCATAAAGGTCCTCATCTTTGCAAAGAAAACAAAACTTTTAAACTTTCGCTGCACTCGGATGTAGGCGTCTGTTTATTAAAGAGAGTTTCAGACCATCCTGTTAAATTCCCAGTACCTTTGGAAATCTAATTTGCCATATTTCCGCTTGTTATAACAACCCTTTCCACACTCTCAAAACAGATTCAAATGAGATTTCTCTGTTGTGTAAAGTGCACCACATTTGCTTAATGCTGTTTAATAATTATAAGTGTCCTCTGCTTACCAAAGCTACATTGATTTGAGGAAATAATACAGTAAACAATACCTTAGTTGAATATAAACACAATTTAAACTGTTTTCTGTTTGAATATATGCTATAATGTGATTTATTTATATGATGCAATGTTGCATTTTCAATGTCATTGCGCCACATGATCCTTCAGAAATTCTAATATGCCGATTTGCTGCTTAGGAATTTTTTCCTCATTGTTATCAATGTTTAAAACAGTTAATATTTCTGTGCAAAGTGCAATACAGGATTCTTGGTAACACCTTATAATAACTACACACTATAAGCCATTTAATAAGCATTAGCAAATAATGAATATTTTATATTCTTGACTTATAAGCACGTTTAATGTGCTTAATGATTGTGTTTTATGATGATTCATTTTCATTACTAAAATGTGTATTGCATTATTTTCAAACCAGTTAATTATAATAAGTAAATTATTAATAAACTATTCAAATTAACATTTATATAACTGATTATTCAGGCATATATTAATAGTTACCAATGCTTTATTAACTCAACTTCATCCAGCTTTGTGATCTAATCTAAAATAAGGACTATTTATTCTTTATAAATCTCTTATAAGCAGAATTGCGCAATCACTTATCATTTTCAGTACTCGGTACTACCATATACCGAATATACTGTTCACATAAGTTTATTGCTGTGTTTTCTGTGTCCTCTCCTGCATTAGCTGATATTCTCTTTCTCTGTGTGTGTGTGTGTGCTGTCAACACCGCTGAACACATTTACAGTTCTGAAACCCCTCGTGATGCTGATTCAGCATTCTTCTCATTCACTGCCAGATCTTTGAACAATATTTTGATTAACTCCACATTTATGAAGATGTTGTGAAGTCTTGAGGGGTCTGTTTTCCCGTCTCTGTCTGTTCTCATACTTTCAGTGCTTCTCTCTCTTTTTTTTCCTTCTCATTCTCTTCTCCGTGAAGGTTGCAGCACTAATATAAGCAGGCTGTTGAGTGAAGTCGTGCTCTAACCCTTCATTTGAATGCCTCTCATTCTCAGTCTGTGCTCTCCATGCGTTCACCTGTTTATTAGTAGTGGTGAATACTGAGGCAAGCGTGAAACCTTGGGTTCGGGATTTGAACAAGCCCCTAAGATTACTTTGCTGTGTTTTTTCTTTTATGTGTAATGTACACTTATTGGCCACTTCATTAGGTACACCTTACTAGTACCGGGTTGGAACCTCTTTTGCCTTCACAACTGCCTTAATCCTTCATGGCATAGATTCAACAAGGTACTGGAAATACTCCTGAGTCCATATTGACATGATAGCATCACACAGTTTCTACATATTTGTCAGCTGCACATCCATGATGCGAATCTCCCGTTCCACCACATCCCAAAGGTGCTCTATTGGATTGAGTTCTGGTGACTGTGGAGGCCATTTGAGTACAGTGAACTCATTGCCATGTTCAAGAAACCAGTCTGAGATGATTCACGCTTATGACATGGTATGTTATCCTAGTGGAAGTAGCCATCAGAAGATGGGTACACTATTGTTATAAAGGGATAAACATGGTCAGCAACAATACTCGGGTAGGCTGTGGTGTTGACACGATGCTCAATTGGTACTAATGAGCCCAAAGTGTGAAAAATATTCCCCACACCATTACACCACCACCACCAGCCTGAACCATTGATACTAGGCAGGATGGATCCATGCTTTCATGCTGTTGATGCCAAATTCCGACCCTATCATCTGAATGTCGTAGCAGAAATCGAGACTCATCTGATCAGGCAACGTTTTTCCAATCTTCTATTGTCCAATTTTGGTGGGCCTGTGTGAATTGTAGTCTCAGTTTCCTGTTGTTAGCTGACAGGAGTGGCATCCGGTGTGGTCTTTTGCTGCTGTAGCCCATCCACCTCAGGGTTGGATGTGTTCAGAGATGCTCTTCTGCATACCTCAGTTGTAACGAGTTTTTATTTGAGTTACTGTTGCCTTTCTATCAGCTGGAACGAGTCTGGCCATTCTCCTCTGACCTCTGGCATCAACAAGGCAAGGCCACAGAACTGCCGCTCACTGGATATTTTCCCTTGTTCAGACAATTCTCTGTAAACACTAGAGATGGTTGTGCGTGAAAATCCCAGTAGATCAGCAATTTCTGAAATACTCAGACCAGCCTGTGTGGCACCAACAACCATGCCACGTTCAAAGTCACTAAAATCACCTCTCTTCCCCATTCTGATGCAGCAGATCGTCTTGACCATGTGTGCATGCCTAAATGCTTTGAGTTGCTGCCATGTTATTTTCTAATAAGAAATTTGGGTTAACGAGCAGTTGGACAGGTGTGCCTTATAAAGATGTTAAATGTCTGTTTAAGATGCTAAGATGTTTATCTCTAACAAAGATAGTTCAAATATTTCAAATATAACCTCAGCATCACAGTTTAAAATATAAGGTATGCACATAAAAGGGCACCTATGATGCAAAATCAACTTTTAGTGATGTTTTCTAAACAAATTTCGGTAGGAGCACGTGCAGAAGTTTCAGTATCAAATACGTCATCGACAATTATTCTATTATCCAATCAGTTCTTGACCAAACCCCTATATATACCAAAGCTGTCTTACCTGCAGCATCTTACGACATTAGCATTCCTCCACCACCCCGTCACCTCACCTCTTAAGCATTACAATCCCGGGGGGAGCGTTCTGGGGCCGGGCTAGATACTTCGCTCGAATCCCAATTCCTCTCTGTTTTCTGATAAGGGGAATAACTCGAGTTTGGGTGTCTTCCCCGAGCTCAGAGCCCTCTCCCCGGACAGCACGCCAAATACGCTTTATTCTGAAACTATTGCAAGTGTGAACTCGTGAAGAAGCTGTTTGGATAGAACTCTGTAGCAAATCTCTTTTTTAAAAAAATCCTGATGTTAAAATAGTATCCAAATCGCAGTGGTTTTGATGTAGCATGATGTAGGAGTGAAGAATTCCGCGCCTAACAAATTGGTTGATAGGCTCATTAACATGTTCACAGAACAGGATTTGCAAAGAAACTTTGGGATTAAAAGATCTGTACCAACTCTCTGTGATCAGCTGCACCTCAGGAATGAGTTTTACAAGTTTCAAACATTTAAAAAACAGAGTTTGTAATTAAGTAAAATAGATAGTAAAATCAATATGTAAATCATAACCCCTGGAATCACCACAGCCACATAGTGTTACCATAATGCCGTACACCAATGTTTTGAAGTACACAACATAGCTTTGTTGCACAGAGCATTCAGATGCTTTCTTTGACGGGCTTCATAGAAACTATAACTCAGTCACAGAATTTCAGACAGACTTGAAAATTATGTGCTGCAATAAATATGTTTTTTACATTAGACCATTTTAATCTATTGGCGTACACACGGTAAAAAAAAAAATCACCTTTTACAGTATCATCATATGGCATTTTTAAACTTTGGCATGTACTTTTTCCTGAAATGTTTGCTCTACAGACATGAATGATTCCTAAGATCATGAGGCTTGTAGAGGAGACATAATGGCTTTATGATTTATGCCTGGCAGACAGAAATCCCTTAGAAAAGCCCATTGAAGGAATGATTTGATTTTGGGTTTTGCTTGCTCAAAATGAAACATTCCTGACGTCGAGGAGCCAAAGATCACACAGGTAAAACTCTGCATTAATATCTATTAGATTTATTGTAGTGCGCAGATTATTTATGCTCAGGTAACATCACAAGTATGTGAGACTGGAAAAGCTTTTTGTAAGAATTCTTCCTTCGGGGAACGTTATAAATCTGAGATTGATGAGCCGTATGAAGTGAATCTGGAACAGGCCACACGTGTACCGAAAGGTTAGGTCTTCATTGGTGAACAATGGAAGGAGATGTGAGCCAGTGTTGAGTCTGACCGAGAGGAAACATGCTGCTGCGTCCAGATGTATGTGTGTGTGGCTCCAGACAGACAGACAAGCACTTGCAAATGTACTTTCCAAGAGAATATCATTGGTAATTGACCATATTATATTATATTATATTATATTATATTATATTATATTATATTATATTATATTATATTATATTATATTATATTATATTATATTATATTATATTATATTATATTACACTATACTACACTGTATTATATTATATTATATTATATTATATTATATTATATTATATTATATTATATTATATTATATTATATTACACTATACTACACTATATTATATTATATTATATTATATTATATTATATTATATTATATTATATTATATTATATTATATTACACTATACTACACTATATTATATTATATTATATTATATTATATTATATTATATTATATTACACTATACTACACTATATTATATTATATTATATTATATTATATTATATTATATTATATTATATTATATTATATTATATTATATTATATTATATTATA
>NC_079437.1:11239492-11281992 GCF_903798145.1 Danio aesculapii | reverse complement strand
GCTGCAGACTTTCACACAGGGTCAGGCTCAGACTTCAGACCCGAGCGAGGGAAAACCAGAGAACCACGGCTTTACACACTCAGGCTTGGGAAGGAAGTGTCATTGTTCAGCTCTGATCCCATCCCTCTTACTGTTTTCCATTCTTGTTCATTTTGACAGATACAGTGAATGAAACATCACCTTTGCTTTCATCTCTTTCACTTAATGTGGTGTGGACCGTCTTTCACACACACACCCTCGTCTAATTGCACAGTGGAAATGAGAATCACAGGACACATATTGACAAAGTTTATGCATATGCGGACATAAGCTGACATGTTTTTATGGCTTTATCTGAAATTCTGCTGAGCTGCTGTGCTGTAATTTCTAAAGCATCTTGTTTAGATAGACCCTTTAGGATTTTTGGGATTCTGTGATCACTTAATTTAATGCAAAAGCAAGCAAAAGTTGCACATTTTTTAATTGTTGCAGATTTTCTACATATGTTTAACCTAAGTCAGCTTAAAGAGCACCATCTGTATAGATTTATATAAAAAAATGATAGGATTTGTGAATAGTGCCACGATGGGACAAAACACACGGATCGCAGGAATGATCAAAAAAACACATATTTATTTACTAAAAACACTTGCAACAGGCACTGGAACATCAAAACGCAGGTAGGACCAGGAGATTACTGACAATACAAAACCGAACCAAGAACTAAACAAACTCAGGGGTATAAATACACAGATGGAACTAATAAACATTGACAAACTGAACAAGGAAAACGCATGACGTAAACAGAAGTACATGGAACAAACCAACCCAGGCTCATTCCGAAAACGTAGTCCCGGAGACGTTTCTGGAGACCGCCAATTATGTAGCCGGAGGTACGTATGTCTGCATTTCGTTTTTTAAGCGAAAGCTGCGGGGCGGTATGACGCCATTCCTTTTAGCGCTCGCTGGCTGAACGCTTACCTTCGTGTGGAGGCTTTCCCGCCGCAACCAGTTTGTCCGGTTAGCTCGTCCTGTGCGTCGGCGGACTCGAGACGCAGAGAGGAGCTGACCACGACGATGACGACCGGGTTCGAGTCTGGGGAAGAGCGGTTCCAGAAATCAGGTAACACTAAAACAGAATCCAAGAAATAAAGCGAAGAGGTTCATAACAGGGTGAAAATGTGGTAAAATCCGAAAACGTGGAAAAAAATAAAAAAATCGGACGAGGGCTTTTCTTTATCCGGACGGCTTTTATAATTCGTTGGTTGGGTTTAGGGTGGGCGGGTCAATCGGTAAAATTGGTTGGGTTCAGGGAAGGAGGAGGGTGGGTCAGCCGGCTGATTGGCCGGTCGCCCAGTCAATCATTCATCCAGTCGGACAGACTGTTCGACAGCGGCCTCTGGTGGGTTCACGCGAGAACAGCGCGGGCGTGAACGGCACTCGCGGGAGACATCCGAGAAGCCAAAAAGGCGCACACAGCAGCCTCTCGCAGATTCGCTAAAACCAAAAACTGCAAAAATATGTACCTCCCGGGACGTATTTCGCAGTCTCCAGAAACGTCCTCGGGACTACGTTTTCAGAATGAGCCTGGGTTGGAACAAACACATGGGACATCAAATGACACGTCAACTACATGAACACAACATAGACACACTAGACTTATGACAAACAATGTGTTCACTGTCAATACACTCTTCAGCAGTAATTTTCGCTGTTTTTTGGTGACTTGTGGTTTTGGCATTCAGTTGAGCATGTCCTAGGCCTGGGCGATTAATGGAATTTAATTAGCAAATGATAAAAATTGAGTTAAAAATTCCAGATACATTTGCCTTCCTTTATACAAGCAAACATGTTGCAATGCATTCTGTCATACATGCATTAGACTTTAATGTTGTGTTAATCTGTATTTAAGTGGTTTGTGGCTGCGCTTTGTAATCTTTGAACATTTAAGACTAAAGCACATAACTTTACCTACTTTACAGGACCAACACAATTGAGGATTGTTTTATTAAAACTGCCTCACAAAAACTTTATTGCTCATTCTGGCAATTTACAGCAAACTTAAAAGAGAGAACAGACTGCACTCGGTCACTCCCTGCATTTGAGACATTTTTTTTTGCATCATTAGATACTGTTATGTTTTTGTTTATAAATATTTGGAATTTAATTGTTTTATTTGTACGTTTATGGGGATAGTTCACCCAAAAAATTACATTTTGTGATCATTTACTTACCCTTTATATAATTAAAACCTTTATGAGTTTCTTCTGTTGAACAAAAAAGAAGATATTTTGAAGCAAGCTGAAAAGCGGTAACCATTGACTTCCATGCTTGTTTTCTCTACTGTGGAAGTCAATGGTTACAGGTCTTTAGCTTTATTAAAAATATCTTCTTTTGTGTATAACATAAAAAAGAAACTTTGATTAGGTTTGGAACCATTTGATAGTGAGTAAAAATAGTAAACAGTGAGAGCATTTTGTATCTTTGAATAAACTATCCCTTTAATGGTTTATTAATAGAGACCATTGTAACTGAAAAATGAAGTGTGACCATATTTTTCATAAATTTTATTTCTGTTTTAGTTATTTTAGAACAATAGTGCAAGAGAGCAAGTTAAACGCTGTGAAAATTAGAAATGTCCTGACTACTATAGCTAGATTTTTATAAAGTTTATAATTATAAAATGACCCTTATGAACTCTTTTAAACAGTGCTCAGTGCTCTATAAAAGACTGCATTATGTGCACATGCAACACCTTCCCTGGAATCCAGAATGCAATATTTGTACAGTATTCAAGTATTTTTTGTACATATGTTTTATATGTGTATATACACTACCTGACAAAAGTCTTGTCGTCGATCCCAGTTGTAAGAGCAACAGATAATAACTGGACTTCTAGATGATCATTTGGAAAAGTGATTTGGAAAATATTTCCAATAAATTTCATCTGTTAAACTGCAGCCCAATCATTACAAATACTGCAGAAGACTTATTGGAACCCACATGGACCCAAGATTCTTACAGAAATCAGTCAAGTTTGGGGAGTTAATGGCAACATCAACAGCCTGAGGTATCAAGACATTTGTGCTGCCCATTACATTACAAACCACAGGAGAGGGCAAATTCTTCAAGCAGGATAGCGCTCCTTCTCATACTTCAGCCTCCACATCAAATTTCCTGAATGCAAAGAAGGTCAAGGTGCTCCAGGATTCGCCAACCCAGTCACCAGACATGAACATTATTGAACATGTCTGGAGTAAGATGGAGGAGGCTTTGAAGATGAATCCAAAGAGTCTTGATGAAGAACGCTTTCTTTGCCATTCCAGATGACTTTATTAATAAGTGATTTGAGTCATTGCACAGATGTATGGATGCAGTCCTCCAAGCTCATGAGAGTCATACACAATATTCATTCTTTTTCCACTGCACCATGACTTTATATTCTAAACTGTACATTATTTCTGTTAAGTGACAAGACTTTCGTCTAAGCAAAGTCAGACCTCACTGTCCTAATTAAACAATAATAAAAAATTATTTAGCTAAAATAAGCCTTTGCTTTTCATATAAGCCACTTCTGATACCAAATGATCAACTAGAAGTCAAGTTATTATTTGTGTTTTTAAAACTTGGATAGGCAACAAGACCTTTGTCAGGTAGTGTTTATACAGTGGTATAATAAGTGTTTGCCCCTTACAGATTTCTTTTTTTTTTTTTTGCACATCCTTTCTTATGGCGGAGTCATGAACACTCACCTTAACTGAGGCAAGTGAGGCCTGCAGTTCTTTGTATGTTGTTATGGGGACTTTTTTGACCTCTTGGATGAGCCGTCACTGTGCTTGCGGTAGTTTTGGTCCGCCAACCCCTACTGGGAAGGTTATTTATTTATTTATTTTTTGTTATTGCTGAATCCAGAAACATACATAACAGTACATAAAACAGTACATAAAACAGACTGGCTAAAGCAGACTCTAAATCATCTGTCCTCATCTTGCTGGATTTATCAGCTGCTTTTGACACTGTAAACCACCAGATCCTGCTATCTACGCTTGAGTCACTGGGCTTTGCAGGCACTGTTATTCAATGGTTCAGATCTTACCTCTCTGACAGGTCATTCAGGGTGTCTTGGAGGGGAGAGGTGTCCAACCTACAGCATCTAAACACTGGGGTACCTCAGGGCTCTGTTCTTGGGCCACTTCTCTTCTCCATCTACACGACATCTTTAGGACCAGTCATCCAGAAACATGGATTTTCCTACCACTGCTATGCTGATGACACCCAGCTATACCTATCTTTTCACTCTGATGATCCCTCGGTTCCAGCTCGCATCTCAGCCTGCCTGTCAGACATTTCACACTGGATGAAAGATCATCATCTTCAGCTTAACCTCGCGAAAACAGAAATGCTTGAAGTTTCTGCCAACCCGACTCTACACCATTACTTTTCAATCCAGATGGATGGGGCAACCATTACTGCATCCAAAATGGTAAAAAGCCTTGGAGTAACGATTGATGACCAAACTAAACTTTTCTGACCACGTTTCTAGAACTGCTCGATCTTGCAGATTCGCACTCTATAACATCAGAAAGGTCCGACCCTTCCTATCTGAACATGCAGCTCAACTCATTGTTCAAGCTCTTGTTCTCTCCAAACTGGACTATTGCAACTCTCTACTAGCCGGGCTTCCAGCTAATTCTATCAAACCTCTTCAGCTGCTTCAGAACGCAGCAGCACGAGTGGTCTTTGATGAACCCAAAAGAGCACATGTCACTCCGCTACTCACCCGTTTGCACTGGCTGCCAGTTGCTGCTCGCATCAAATTCAAAGCTCTGATGTTTGCTTACAAAGCGACCTCTGGCTTTGCTCCTTATCTGCTCTCACTTCTGCAGATATATGTGCCCTCCAGAAACTTGCTTTCTGTGAATGAACGTCGCCTTGTGGTTCCATCCCTAAGAGGGAAGAAATCACTTTCCCGAACTCTCACATTCAATCTGCCCAGTTGGTGGAATGAACTCCCTAACTACATCAGAACAGCAGAGTCACTTGCTGTCTTCAAGAAACGACTAAAAACTCAACTATTTAGTCTCCACTTTCCTTCCTAATCTGCAACTGCCTCTCTGGCTATACCACTAACTGTACTTTAAAAAAAAAAAAAACTTACATTACTAATGCTTTGCTTCTTAGACTTTACACACCTGAAACTTGTCTATGGCACTTGTTCACTGCTGCTCTTATAGTTGTGTAAATTGCTTCCTTGTCCTCATTTGTAAGTCGCTTTGGATAAAAGCGTCTGCTAAATGACTAAATGTAAATGTAAAACATAAAATACAATATCAATTAATAAGTGACACTGACAAAAGTACAGTACCATATGGAACGTTGGAAATAACAATAACATCATAAAACTGAGAGAAAGGAGAAAAAAGGAAAGCATTAAAGGTTTTGGCATTTACAAGGGTTAATTCAAGATTACTTAAACAAAGATTTTTAAGAGCAGAGCAGATTTTGACAGTTTTTAAAGCTTTCTTATTAGTCGATCCTGAAATCAACTTTATATAATT
This sequence comes from Danio aesculapii, assembly GCF_903798145.1. Classification (NCBI taxonomy): domain Eukaryota; kingdom Metazoa; phylum Chordata; class Actinopteri; order Cypriniformes; family Danionidae; genus Danio; species Danio aesculapii. Next base: position 11,276,455 of record NC_079437.1, on the reverse strand, counting down.
CTCCATATCTTTTAAGACGACCACAAAGTCTGGTTTACAATTTGAGAATTTGAATTTTTGATTGTAAAATTTGCTTTACAAAATCACTCCTGGGAAGGTTCCATTGTTTAGTTTTGTCACTTGTAGATAAAGACTTTCACTGTGGTTCGCTGTTGTCCCAAAGTTTTAGAAACGGCTTTAAAACCTTTTCTTTCTCATTTGTTTTTGAATTTCTTGGGATATCAGCATGATGTCTAGCTTTGGAGGATCTTTTGGTCTACTTCACTCAATTCTGAGCAACATTTCTGTCATGTACAATATATGTAACTGCAAAAACCCTGGATTGGAATACCATGTTATTTGTTAGACGCACAGAGCAACTGTGATTCGATGCTTCACACGTTAACTGATTTCACAACGTAAAACGTTCCAGCATTTTCATTTGGGCCATGCTAAATGGGATGATTTGCGATATGGTTTTTTATTACCCATACAGCTGCAGTCAGACTGTCTTAATCATGTGAGAGAATTGGGCCAATTAGAGCTCTCTGAGCCGAATTGTTAGCATTCGTGTTTGTGTTTTCGGGGAATTTGCATTAAATAGGCTTTCCCACAGATGCCGAAACAATTTGCTGGCCATTGTGAGGCTTTTAATTTGATAGCAATGCAAAAGCAACAGCTCGAGGGCATCCCCATGATGTCATGCCTCTGGAGAGCCAAAATCCTGCACATACCAGAACGCTGATCCAGCAGGGTCACACCGAAACTCTCAAAGATCCAGCTCAAGAGCTTTTTAATGAAAAAAAAGTGGAATCTGTCATTATGTACCACATAATTACAGGCACATTCGAATCGGAATGAGATGAAAGCATCCCTGCTGTATTAAAAATTCAATGTTCTGACTTGCTTCTACATTTTCTCATGGGGTTGCGGCTTTTTGCACATTGAAGTTATTCATACGTATTATAATGAAAAGCTGATCAAAGGACTTTTTTATGAATCTTTCATGATTTTTTAAAACTGCGTATGTATATATATATATATATATATATATATATATATATATATGTCTATCATTAGACTGGCAGTCTTTTTGAACATGCTAGTAGTTTATATAACAAATACTCTTATCAGCTGTATCAAGAACAAGAATCATTTGATGACAAATTTAAAGGATAGTTGATCCAATAATGAATCAAAACCTGTTTGAGTTTCTTTCTTCTGTTAAACAAAAGAAGATATTTTGAAAAATGCTTGCTGTTGGCACCTATTAATTCCATAGAAATGCATTATCCTATTAGTTCAATTTGTCTTTATTTCTATAGTGCTTTCACAATGTGTCGAAGCAGCTTAATATAGAAGTTCTAGTAAATTGAAAGTGTATCAGATTGATTAGTGAAATTGATGGGTGACAGCAACCAGCAATTCTCAAAATATCTTCTTCACATCTAGATAAATGATGAGGAAATTTGAATTATTTAAAGTACTCTAAAGAGAAAGCTCTCGATTTAGCGGTTAATCTACGTTCCTACTCTCATGACCAAAAGGACAAAATCTCGGATACAAGTGGCCGAAATGAGTTTCCTGGCAGGGCGCACCCTTATAGACAGGGTGAGGAGCTCTGTCACCCGGGAGTAGCTCAGAGTAGAGCCGCTGCTCCTCCACATCGAGAGATGGCACGGATCAAAACACAGAAAGACTAGACAGGATTAATGCTTCGTAATGTTACAGGTTAACAAGACTCAGCAAAGTGTGCGTGTGTGAGAGCTGAATATAAAGTCCAGGAAATCAGTCCATGATGAGTTACCTGCTGTGTGTGTTTGTAATCAGGGGGAATCAGGAACTGGTATATGTCCAGTTCAGTGACAGATATGTAGTTCTCCAGTGATCTGGAAGGATTAGATAATTTTATTCAACTTTTTTTATTGATAGAGTTTTAAATATTTAAAAATGTTTTACTTATTTTCGCGAATCACAAGATGCCATAACATTTTGAACAATTTTGACCAAAAATATAAAGAAATGGCTGTTTAAAATCTCAATAATGGGTTAATTTTTCACTCATATAATACTTTCCTTGTATTACTGGATATAGTGTTCCTAGTATTACTGGATACAGTTTCAGATGAAAAATATTTGCTTCTAGTGAACAGTTTTCTGAAGCCATGGTTATACGTTTTAATTTTTAAGGTATGCACAGATCAAATGTCATCTCTTTTTCAATGACTGTTAATTTAATGGAGCAAAAACTATTTTTTTTTCTTGCTATGATTTAGTGTTTTTTTACACATAACAGAATTTGTACATAACAAAGTTGACAAACAATACTATAAAGAAATATGTTTTATCCTTAATAGTACAAAAGAATTAATAATTTGTGTTTGGTAATTACTGAATTACTATAATCATTATTGGATACTGGAAATAATTGCTGTTTGTAAAGAGTATATATTTCTTAACTTCCTTAAATACCAAATGTATTTCCAATTATAGAATCACCCACATATGAGGTTGAATTTTAGACGCCAGCATAAATAAACTAATCAATAATTGTGTAAACTGTGAGCTACAAATTATACATGTGATGTGTGAGAGCAAGTAAGAAATTAAAGGTTACAAATAGTTCTTGCCTAGTTATCCCACGAATGCGTACAAAAATATGCACGCATAAACATTCACACAAGTGGAGCAGTAGATGCATTACGTAAATTAGATGGCATGGTAAAAAGAGCCGCCCACCCAGACGCCAGCACAAGACATTGCTGACCGTGAGTAAACCTCAAAAGTCAACAGCATTCGGTTCACCCAAACTCTCAGTGTTTTAGGTGGCCTATTGAGCTTGATGGCCTCAGGTGATAATGGTAGCCTGTATGCATGAGTTACCTAGCTGTATGCTTGACTGAGCTGGAATGCTTGTATTCTAGGCGTTGAATAAGATATTGGCAGCGTGTCTGATTTTTCATATTGGCAGCGAGGCAGTCCCACAGCTGTGGAGCTCCGTAACATAATGCCTTTCCATCAGCAGATGTTCGTACAGTACTTGGATGAGGTGAGCATTCTGTGATTGAAGGAGACGCGGAAAGGCATAAGATTACAAGAGCTTTGTAAGTTAGCAGGTAAAATTGCGAGATCTGTGCCAGACTTTTACTCTTCAATTTGGTAGCTGCAGAAGTGTTTTTGTATGAGGTTGCATTACAAACCATATATGATTGTGGCATTATAAGCCATTTGAACACTTTATGTGGTTGCTAGGGTGTTGCCATGCTAATTATAAACTCTTCTAAGTGGTTTAATCATCTTGTAGTTTGAATTCATGAATGCGGTGTTTGTTCAATAGTGTCGTTTTTGTAACTACTGAAGCATTATATGTCATTTAAACACTTTATGTGGTTGCTAGGGTGTTGCTATGCTAACTCTAAACTGTTCTAAGTGGTTTTATTATCTTATAGTTTGAATTTTACAATTAGTTTTGTGTTCATTAGAGTGTTGTTTTGCCATTTCTAAAGCTTTATAAGCTCTTTTAACACTATGTGGTTGCTAGGGTGTTGCTATACTAATTCTAAACTCTTCTAAGTGGTTTAATCATCTTGTAGTTTGAATTCATGAATGCGGTGTTTGTTCAATAGTGTCGTTTTTTTAATTACTGAAGCATTATAAGTCATTTAAACACTTTATGTGGTTGCTAGGGTGTTGCTATGCTAATTCTAAACTGTTCTAAGTGGTTTTATTATCTTATAGTTTGAATTTTACAATTTGTTTTGTGTTCATTAGGGTGTTGTTTTGCCATTTGTAAAGCTTTATAAGCTCTTTTAACACTATGTGGTTGCTAGGGTGTTGCCATGCTAATTCTAAACTCTTCTAAGTGGTTTAATCATCTTGTAGTTTGAATTCATGAATGCGGTGTTTGTTCAATAGTGTCATTTTTGGAATTACTGAAGCATTATAAGTCATTTAAACACTTTATGTGGTTGCTAGGGTGTTGCTATGACAACTCTAAACTGTTCTAAGTGGTTTTATTATCTTATAGTTTGAATTTTACAATTTGTTTTGTGTTCATTAGGGTGTTGTTTTGCCATTTGTAAAGCTTTATAAGCTCTTTTAACACTATGTGGTTGCTAGGGTGTTGCCATGCTAATTATAAACTGTTTTAAGTGGTTTGATCATCTTGTAGTTTGAATTCATGAACGTGGTGTTTGTTCAATAGTGTCGTTTTTGTAATTACTGAAGCATTATAAGTCATTTAAACACTTTATGTGGTTGCCAGGGTGTTGCTATGACAACTCTAAACTGTTCTAAGTGGTTTTATTATCTTATAGTTTGAATTTTACAATTTGTTTTGAGTTCATTAGGGTGTTGTTTTGCCATTTCTAAAGCTTTATAAGCTCTTTTAACACTATGTGGTTGCTAGGGTGTTGCTATACTAATTCTAAACTGTTCTAAGTGGTTTAATCATCTTGTAGTTTGAATTCATGAATGCGGTGTTTGTTCAATAGTGTCGTTTTTGTAATTACTGAAGCATTATAAGTCATTTAAACACTTTATGTGGTTGCTAGGGTGTTGCTATGCTAATTCTAAACTCTTCTAAGTGGTTTAATCATCTTGTAGTTTGAATTCATGAATGCGGTGTTTGTTCAATAGTGTCGTTTTTGTAATTACTGAAGCATTATAAGTCATTTAAACACTTTATGTGGTTGCTAGGGTGTTGCTATGCTAATTCTAAACTCTTCTAAGTGGTTTTATTATCTTATAGTTTGAATTTTACAATTTGTTTTTGTGTTCATTAGGGTGTTGTTTTGCCATTTGTAAAGCTTTATAAGCTCTTTTAACACTATGTGGTTGCTAGGGTGTTGCCATGCTAATTCTAAACTCTTCTAAGTGGTTTAATCATCTTGTAGTTTGAATTCATGAATGCGGTGTTTGTTCAATAGTGTCATTTTTGTAATTACTGAAGCATTATAAGTCATTTAAACACTTTATGTGGTTGCTAGGGTGTTGCTATGCTAATTCTAAACTGTTCTAAGTGGTTTTATTATCTTATAGTTTGAATTTTACAATTTGTTTTGTGTTCATTAGGGTGTTGTTTTGCCATTTCTAAAGCTTTATAAGCTCTTTTAACACTATGTGGTTGCTAGGGTGTTGCCATGCTAATTATAAACTGTTTTAAGTGGTTTGATCATCTTGTAGTTTGAATTCATGAATGCGGTGTTTGTTCAATAGTGTCGTTTTTGGAATTACTAAAGCATTATAAGTCATTTAAACACTTTATGTGGTTGCCAGGGTGTTGCTATGACAACTCTAAACTGTTCTAAGTGGTTTTATTATCTTATAGTTTGAATTTTACAATTTGTTTTGAGTTCATTAGGGTGTTGTTTTGCCATTTGTAAAGCTTTATAAGCTCTTTTAACACTATGTGGTTGCTAGGGTGTTGCCATGCTAATTATAAACTGTTCTAAGTGGTTTGATCATCTTGTAGTTTGAATTCATGAATGCGGTGTTTGTTCAATAGTGTCGTTTTTGTAATTACTGAAGCATTATAAGTCATTTAAACACTTTATGTGGTTGCTAGGGTGTTGCTATGCTAACTCTAAACTGTTTTAAGTGGTTTGATCATCTTGTAGTTTGAATTTTACAATTTTTTTGTGTTCATTAGGGTGTTGTTTTGCCATTTCTAAAGCTTTATAAGCTCTTTTAACACTATGTGGTTGCTAGGGTGTTGCTATACTAATTCTAAACTGTTCTAAGTGGTTTAATCATCTTGTAGTTTGAATTCATAAACGTGGTGTTTGTTCAATAGTGTTGTTTTTGTAATTACTGAAGCATTATAAGTCATTTAAACACTTTATGTGGTTGCTAGGGTGTTGCTATGCTAACTCTAAACTGTTCTAAGTGGTTTTATTGTCTTATAGTTTGAATTCATGAATGCGGTGTTTGTTCCATTGTCATTTTTTGGAATTACTAAAGCGTTATAATCCATTTGAACAATTTATTTTAATGATCTAGATACAAAGTCTAAAGCACATGATGCAAAAGCATTAAAGGGCGTGTTCGAATCCACTTTTACTATTTTAAGTACGGAAAAATACACTTTGCACCCTGGCACATGGTCTAACAGGGTTGAGCTTATTCTCTTAATGAGTTCTGGGTGTGTTTTGAGCATAACGTGCATTAAACTAATCAGAGTCTCATTTCCCATTCCCTTTAAGAGTCAGTTGCGTCGCACCATGGCACATTTGCTATATACATGGCGGACTTTGTGAGTGGAAAAACGGAACACTTCACTAGAGAGAAAACAGTTAAACAGACCATCTGCAGCACGAGGATAAAGAACGAGCCTCCTCCAATCGGCCTGTTTACTTTCTACTTTTTACTTTACTCCTTCACTCTTGTGGATAAGGAAGCGGTGTTGTACACACTCCAATGAAGACATCCATTAGCCTACAAATTTATTTTGTTTAAGTACAAATGTTTGTTTCAAAATTCAGTTCTAATTTCCAGCAAATGAACAAATGAACAATAATAATGAAGTGTTGTCAAACAACTGAGTAATATCCAAACACACTTCCTATTCTTCTGCCCCATATGGTCCAAAACCTGACAGGTGGACGAATCTAAACTTGTTTTTAATAAAACAAATATAAATATGCAAATAACAAATAATAATTACATTATACTAAAGCAAGTTGTCATGAATAAAATGAAAAGGCCCCCTCAGATGAAGGTGGCATGCAGGCAGTGGTTTGTATCTTTATGCAGAAAATAATAATTTTTGTAACATTTTAATCCTTTAATTCTTTTTCATTTGTAAAGATATTTGCGTATTGCTGTACATCCTGTGTTTATTTAGCAATGCGTAAGCATCTAAGGCACACAACTTACGCGCGCTGCCCTGGACGTTAGAACTGCTTTAAGTTGGTCAATGGCACGGTACATTTTAGTTCCTCAAAATAGGAACGTGCCAACAATGCGTCTTAACACACCTCTTTTTTAGACCAGCACAACCATGAGTTCACAAAGTGCTATTTAAACAATGTGGTGCAAAACGGGAAAATTAGGGTTGCGCTGGTCTGAAAATAGCAACAAATCGTGCAAAACACATCTTGCGCCTTATTGCGCCGGGTGTATGGTAGGGCCCTTTGTGGGGTTGCTAGGGTGTTGCTAAGCTAATTCTAAACTGTTTTAAGTGGATTTAGCACTTTGTAGTTTGAATTCTAGAATGTGATGGATGTTTAATAGTGTTTTTGCAATTACTAAAGTGTTATAAACAATTTTTGTGACAACTTTATGTGGTTGCTAGGGTAATGCTATGCGATTTCTGAAATGTCCTAAATGGTTGGTCTAGATGTTCTAAGTGGTTTTAGCATTGTGTTATATGGTTTCTAGAGTATGGTTGCATCTGAAATTGCCCACTTCCTTACTGTATAGTCTATTTAAAAAAAATAAAAATGGAATGAGCCGAGCTGTAAGAATTGGCAAAGTACCCAGATGACCTATTGCTACTTTCTAGTGTTTAGTTGCTAGGGTGTTGCTATGCAATGTACAAGTTCTTGAATAGTTTTTGAACCTTGAGCTGTTGCTGGATGTTATACTGTGGCCGGTTTGACATGGTTGTCACTATGCACTTTTTAAGATGTTTCCAGGGAATTTACAGCTTTCAGTTTGTCCAGAAGTGTTATGATTGGTTGCTGTGTAATTTCTAATGTGTTCTAAATTATTTTATCACATTGCTACATGCATGTTCTCCCCGTGTTTGCATGGGTTTCCTATGGGTGCTCCAGTTTCCCCCACAGTCCAAAGACATACGCTATAGGTGAATTAAAAAAAGCTTAATTGGCCGTAGTGTATGAGTGTGTATGGGTGTTTCCCAGTATTGGGAAAGGGCATCCGCTGCGTAAAACATGCTGGATGAGTTGGCGGTTCATTCCGCTGTGGCGACCCCTGATTAATAAAGGGACTAAGCCGAAAAGTAAATAAGTGAATGAAGGATTATTGCTATTACCAGAGTCTTTCTATGCGGTTTCTAAGACATTCTGTGTGGGATTTAGTACTACAGTGTATAGTTTTCAGGAGTGTTTTGGGCATTGTTGCTAGGTTGAGGTAAGTTTTGAAAGTCAAATATGTCATAACACATAAATCTTTATGGTTACAAACTTTACTGGAGAACCTTCCAGTCTTTGAAGAGCCTTGCATAAACACAAGCCTAAGTGTGTTTAGTGAGTGTAGCAGCGGTTAACACAGTGTTTACAATGACACAAGTTAACACCCGGATGTGACTCTGACGGACACTATCCTTGACCCATGATTTTCATACTTGACCTGCTATTTTCAAGTCTTCCTACCAGGATGTTAAGGTCAATGGGGTTAACTGAGCGTTGAAAGCTTCAAAGAGGTCCAGTGGTGCTACAGGACTGATACAGCCATGGGCGGTGGACAGTGATGCGTTATTGAGTACTTCGACAAGTGCTGTTTCAGTCTTCAGCAACACCCAATGAGGACTGGTTTAAATCATATGTCAGTGTCCAACAGTGTAGACAACAACTCCTTCAAGAACAAACAGGTCTGGTCTGGTGTTTCTCACTGTATGTGGCCTCTGTTAACAGCCTGCTAGCTTTACATTGAGTACATTTCATTTGTTTATTTATCGTTTGTGTGTGACAAAAGGTTTATGGGATAGCTTTAATTGCTGTGCAAGAAATCGGGCTGTTGTTTGAAAACCTCCTCCGCAGCATTTGGAGAACTTTCTACCACTTATGTTACGTCATACGAAGCCCACTTGAGCTGGACGTTTCTACCAACTTGAGATGTATTTCCAGCTAAAGGATTTCCTATGATTTTCTTATTGTCCTCTCACTATCCTTCATTGCATAAACAAACACTATAAACAATCATTATTATTTTAGAGATGAAATGTCTAGAGAAAAGATGATGGTTTTGTAACTGTACTAAAACAGACCCCTTTTGCACACCAGGCCTGATCCCATAATGCATATCTGAATAATATTAGCGGCCTATAGTCAATTTATTGCTAGGTGCATAAGGACATTTTGAGTTTGGAGTGTCAAATTCAAATATGCTATCAAGACCCTGAATGGACTGTATATATTTTTGAGAGACAAAAAAAAAAGTCAGGGAATGTTGATTGTGTAAATGCAAGTGGTAGCACAAGGTGGAGCCTTGTGGTACAACATACCCGATATCATAATGAATTTCTGAATTATTTTGACCACATACTGTTAAAAATAAAAATACAGAGCCCTGAGGGACACCAGACCTGATGCGCACAGAAGTATTTGAAGAATTTTCTTTCATTCATTCATTTTCTTTTTGGCTTAGTCCCTTTATTTATCAGGGGTGGCAACAGGGGAATGAACTGCCAACTTATCTAGCATATGATTTTACACAGCGTATGCCCTTCCAGCTGCAACCCATCACCCGGAAGCACCCATACACTTTCATTCACACACATACACTACGACCAATTTAGCTTACCCAATTCATCTAAACCACACGTCTTTGGACTTGTAGGGGAAACCGGAGCACCTGTAGGAAACCCACGCGAACACAAGGAGAGCATGCAAACTCCACACAGAAACGCCAGCTGACCCAATCGAGGCTCCAACCAGCGACCTTCTTGCTTTCAGGCGACAGTACTACCTACTGCGCCACCGTGCAGCCCAATTTTCTACAACTTGTATGATGTAATTCGAAGCCCACTTGAGCTAGACTTTTTGACCAAAATAATTAATACTATATAGCAGGCATTACCAAACTTGTTCTTGGAGGTCCGTTTTCCTGCAGATTTTAGCTCCAACCCTAATCAAACACACCCGAACAAGCTAATCAAGGTCTTACTAGGTATACTTGAAACACACAGGCAGGTGTGTTGAGGGAAGTTGGAGCTAAACCCTGCAGGGCACCGGACCTCCAGGAAAGAGATTGGTGACCCCTGCTATATAGTATCATAGTTCAAAAGTAGGATACTACAGTATATAGTATTATAGTTGATCATAGTTGATACTATATAGTATCATAGGTGATTATAGTAGGATACTACAGTAAATAGCATCATAGTTGATACTATATTGTATCATAATTGATCATAGTTGAGACTGTAAAGCAGTGGTTCTCATACTGGGGGTCGCAACCCCTGCGGGGGTCGCAGAATAATTTCAGGGGGTCGCGAGAGTGATTTAAAAATTGTGTAATTTTCAGTGATTATAATATATATTTTTTAGTATTATAAGTGAAAGCTAATATTTTCAGATTTTTTAAAAAGATATTACTGATTAGCATTTTAAAAAAAAGTGAATGGAACATCAAAACCGTGCAGTGAATAACTCGCTAGTTATCAATACAGCACGCATCTGGATGTGAAAACCAGAACCGTCTACTTTGACTAAGCATAAGAGCAGGAACCCATCAGACAAAAGTAGGAAACGTCAGAAATATCAGGATGAAATCATAAAGTATTTAGGACACATTCACGCAGAATGCATCTTTGAATTCAGGGCTCAGGAACAGTTTAAAAGTGTTGTAATGTCAACTTGCTGCACTAAACAAAGCCCGCAACGCTTGCCCCGCCTTCACGCTCTTCTTATTGGCCCACTGCGCTAGAACTGAACGCGAATGGATTAGTTAAATTCAGCTGTCAATCACTTGGTCAATGCCTTCTGCCTTCAGATGACAAGAGCAACAACCGCGAACATGTAAAGCCCTGAAGATGCGAATGAAAACAACACTGACAGATTTAGTTTTAGAAACCACCTAAAGCTACAAATAATGGCACATCTGATTACTGATCATGTGGTGAATGTTAATCCACCATCTACACTTTTCCAAGAGTGGATAAAAGACCTCCAGTGGCTTCAAGTCCGCTATGAAAATAACTAAAGCGTTCACTGTAAAATCTGTGGGATGGAATTTTCAGGTAACTGTTTGCCACAGCTACACATTTTAAGCACGAGAGGTTCTGTTTAAACCTTAATTTAATCGCCAGAAGCTGTCATCCGTAGCAGCTATATGTCAAATTTAACACCACGTACACCATAGCAAAAGGGCTTGCACTGACTAAGATTACACTAATATTGCAGCTCATGAAAAGAGCGGTATTGCTATTAAAACGACATATACAAATAATAAGGTATTTGTCAAAAGCATCTGTGCAATATCAGACACCACCCGTGAGAACACAGCACAGTTATCATTAACAAATTAATTCATGTCAAGCAGTGCGTGCAGGGCCGGTGAGCGGTCCGTGTATCTTTTGGTCACTCAATTATGTTATAAAAATGTATTTTCTTGTGATAACAGGATTTCGTTAAGACATTTCGTTAAGACATATCCATATATATTTTTTGCTTGTCAGTTTTGATTAGTGTTGATTTGAAACGCAATAAATCTGTTTATAAAACTTGTAGTAACGGTGCTCATAATTGGTGGGTGCGACTAAATTTTGGCTGGTGCGCCTACATTTTTAAAGTAAAGAGCACCAGTGCTACCAAGCAGAAATGTTCATTTCGAGCCCTGTAATGTATAGTAAATATAGTTAAAAGATTGTGAACAGCTTAAAATAAGTTTTTTTTTTTGCTTGTATATGCTTTGGTAGTGGGGGGGGTCGCGAGTTCTTGAGGATCTTACATTGGGGGTCGCTGGCTTTAAGTTTGAGAACAACTGCTTTACAGTATCATAGTTGATCATAGATTATACTACATAGTATCATAGTTGATCATGGTTAATACTATATAGTATCATAGTTGATCATAGATTATACTACATAGTATCATAGTTGATCATGGTTAATACTTTATAGTATCATAGTTGATACTATAAAGTATCATAGTTGATCATAGATTATACTACATAGTATCATAGTTGATCATAGTTGATACTGTATAGTATTATAGTTAATCATAGTTGATACTACAGTAAATAGTATCATAGTTGATAATAGTGGATACTATATAGTATCAAAGTTGATCATAGCATGATACTACTGTATATAGTATTATAGTTGATCATACTTGACACTATATACTATCATAGTTCTTCATAGTTATGTATAGTATCATAGTTGATCATATTTGATACTACAGTATATAGTATCATAGTTAATCATAGTGGATACTACATTGTATCATAGTTGAAATTATATAGTTGATACTATGTGATATATTTCAGCTAAAGGATTTTCTATTGTCCTTCCACTTTTCTTTAATGAAAAATAAACATTAAAAACATATTAAGAATAATTGCATGCATAATAATTGACATTATCGGGGTGGGGCCATTTACAGTACAGTACAAATTAGTGTTATTTATTATCAACAGCTTTATGTGCTATAAATAAAAACATGGTAAATATAGGCTGTATGTTGTAAGTAAAAATAAATAAATAAAATAAAGATTATCTTGATTTTCTATGTGCCTTTATAAACTGTAGTAATTTGAAAATATCAAATTAAATTGTTAAAAATGTATAAAAATAGGCCCTTTTGAAGCTTCTGTTAATAAACATCATGGATGTTATTTAAGAGAGCTGATGCTATAAAAGCAATATAGTAGTACTTTTATAACACTTTTATAGCATTATTATATAACACCCCCTCTAAAGTGTTAAATGATAAAAGAAAGTAGTAAAAGAAAGTGCAAGTGGTAAATAAATTGTGCCCAAGCCATCAAACTGAAGTCAACTATTATAAATCCAATCAAATTAGAAGATAACCAAGGCAAGCTTTTGTTTTACTATGCATTACTGTAGCTTTCACAGATTATTTGTTCACCCCATGACAAGTAATGCGTGCAAAGATTAAATAGTGTAAATTTAGATTTCATCAGGACTTTGATCATTGTATCGTTCATTAAAGATCTTTAAAAATGAGTCCAGGCTTTCTGCTCGTAATCTATATTACGAATAGAGTACAAATTGTTTCCAATGACATGCAAGGCCTTAAGTGACCTGGAAAAAGAGTCTGTAGATGACCTCTTAACCCCGCAACCAACCCCCACATTTACTCATGAGATTCTGGCTTACTCACTGTCTGGAGGATAATGAATTTTCATTTTAGTGTAATCACTGTTTCTTTTAAAGTATTATCCAACAGAAGCTTTTAAAAGTGAATCAAGACCATTTCAAGTTTGATTTTCTTCTGTGTTATTTTTTTAACTGTGTTTTATTGAGAAATAAGATGAATTCAAAATTTATATCAAGTAAATGTAGTTATTATTTTGCTAATAATATATTGAATTTTTGTGTATTTACATCTATTAATAAAATAATAATAATCATATTTTCTATTAATATTCATTATTGCTAGAGTTGGGTGTAAGGCATTCCTCAGTAACACGTTACTGTATTCTAATTACATTTTTGGGTAACACAGTAATGTAACGAATTACGTTTCAAATTTGCGTAATCAGATTACAGTTACTAAAGTCAACGTTACTTACGTTACAATTATAGTTTTTGGGAGAAAAAAAATGCATCTTTTAAATCACGTTTTTCACTGCAACGTCAGTTAATAAGCATGTGCTTTTATTGCTGTGGAACGCGAGCTGAAATGGTTGCTGTCGAGAGTGACTGCTTCTTCAAGTGGAAATACAGACATTACTTTGATTTCACTGAGCGTAAAAACCAAAATATTTCTGTGAAATGCAGTCTACGTCCAGTCTCTAAAGAACTTTCAACTGCTTTTAACTCGTCCAGCAACTTGTTTGCACAGAAAGCATTCTACAACAATAAGCGCATTTTCCAGGCGCACTCAGTTAAAAACCGTGAGTCATGTGACAAGAACTGACCAATCAGCTTCATACTTTGTAAAATGTATATTTAGGTAGATTTATTACCTCAGACACAGAACACCCAAACACTGCAGTGCTTTTTCATACTATAGATGTCAATGGTTACAGGTATCCAGTTTTTTCTTTTCTGTAAAAAAAAAGACAAACAGGTTTGGAACAAGTGAATGATGAGAGAATTTTAGATTTTGGGTGAACTCTTTAAGTCTTTTGGATACGTCAAGCGGCTGTGATCAACCCATTTTAATGTTTTTCAGTGAATATTAAATTACTGAAAGAGCTGCAGTTTATTTTGTATTTTATAGGTATATTTTATATGTTTTATAAGTAACTTCAAAGTAAAGTAACAAGTAATCTGATTACTTTTAACATGAAGTAATTAGTAATGTAATCAGATTACAAATTTCCAGTAATAGTCAGTCATTTGTAATCTATTACCTTTTTTAAAGTACACTGATTAGTGCTAAATGTTATTAACAAACACACATATTTGTGATTTGATAATTCATTATTAGTAATTATTTGTCAATGCTCATAATAAAAACTTAAACAGTGTCAATTAAATAAATTCAAGTGGTATCAAAACAGAGCCCTGAGGGACATCTAACTTAAATCATGCAAACATCATTATCATTTTAGAGGTGAAAAAAGACAGAAAAGTGGTTTTATAAATAACAGCAGTACTAAAACAGACCCCTGAGGCACACCAGACCTGATCCTATGATGCCTTTCTGAATTGTATAAGTGACCTAATATCAAGGTGCACAAGGATATTTTAAGTTTTAAGTGTCAAATGGAATAAAAAATAAAAAATAAAATTGTATATATGTATGTATATATATATATATATATATATATATATATATATATATATATATATATATATATATATATATATATATATATATATATATATATATGTGTGTGTGTGTGTATATATATATATATATATATATATATATATATATATATATATATATATATATATATATATATATATATATATATATATATATATATATATGTGTATATATGTGTGTATATGTATATATATGTGTGTATGTATATATATATATATATATATATATATATATATGTGTGTATTATATATATCAGAAAAAATAGACATGGATTGTTGATGTGTGTAAATGCGGTACTAAAACCCAAAGACCCAAGTTTATAATGCATTTCTGAATTATTTTGAACACATACTATTAGTTAATTGCCGAGAAGCACAAGGAAATTTAGAGTTCTGAGCATCAGATAAAGAAAAAAAAATACAGATTGTGTTGTTTATTTGTTTTTGATGATGCAAGTGTAGTTTTAGTAATAATCATAGTTCAAGTATTTAATTATTTTTTGGATGTTTACATTTATTATCATAATAATAATTGAAATTACATAATAGTTATATCATAATTATATATGTTATTATTCATTTAATATGAACAATTGTTTGTATAATTCAGTAATAAAAAGAATTAAGTTTATTTGTGCATTTATTGGTATAATAATCATCATCATAATCATAATTGTGTTCATTATTACTAAATATTATATATGCATATGAAAGTGTCATTAATTTGTTTATAATATTTATAGTAGTAATCATTGTAATGATAATTAAAATAACAATTCTAATCAAGTATATATTAAATTGGTATATTTAAAACATTTAAGCATGGTTGTGTAATTCATTATTTCTGTATATTACTGATTTTTACCTGTTAATTGTGTCTATTAATTTTTAGATAATTATTAATCATTATTGTTGTGCTTTCTACTTTATTTTTGTCTGATTAATAGTGTTTTTAGCTTTCAGTGTAACGTGACTATGAATAGAGAAGCCCTGGCCTGTGAGCCTCACTCCTTTTACTGCTGTATTGTGGGAAGCGTGTTTGTCCTTGATGTGACAAATGTGACAGAACATGTGTGTGTGTCTCCCTGTTTATCTTTCTAAATGAGTGTGTGCATTGCATTGTGGGGAGCGCTGCATGCGGTGGAACGCTATAATTGTTGGAAAATCTCAACACTGACAGGCCCAGGTGTGCATTGCATGTGTGTGTGTGTCAGTCTATGACGTGTGTGTGTGTTTTCCGAGTCCCTGAAGCAACATGCAGAGTTGTCTAAATCCTGTACACCTGCAGGCATATAAAGCAAAGAGTCTCACTTTAGCTAATGCTCCTGATGTGTCTCAAACTCGGCGACACCGTGAGCTAGGCTTTTCCCTCCTCTGTTTGCACTTTTCCTCCTCATTAAACCTGCATCTTGCTTATTGTTTCTCCATATGCACTTATCTGACAATGAGGAATATGTTGTGAGGTCCCTACACAATACTCGAGTGAAAATAAAACATGTTATAGGATATAGATAAGATGAGATAAGATATTTAGAGTTTTGAGAGTCAAATGCAAGAAATGCATTTATTTCAGAGAGTGACAAAACTTAAACAGTGTCAATTAAATAAATTCAAGTGGTATCAAAACAGAGCCCTGAGGGACATCTAACTTAAATCATGCAAACATCATTATCATTTAGAGGTGAAAAAAGACAGAAAAGGGGTTTTATAATAACAGCAGTACTAAAACAGACCCCTGAGGCACACCAGACCTGATCCTATGATGCCTTTCTGAATTGTATTAGTGACCTAATATCATGGTACATGAGGATATTTTGAGTTTTGAGTGTCAAATGGAAGAAAAGAAAAAGAAAAAAAAAAAAAAAAAAATATATATATATATATATATATATATATATATATATATATATATATATATATATATATATATATATATATATATATATATATATATATATATATATATATATATATATATATAAATATATATATCAGAGAAAAAATAGACATGGATTGTTGATTGTGTAAATGCGGTACTAAAACCCAAAGACCCAATTTTATAATGCATTTCTGAATTATTTTGAACACATACTATTAGTTAATTGCCGAGGAGCACAAGGAAATTTAGGGTTCTGAGCATCAGATAAAGAGAAAATACAGATTGTGTTGTTTATTTGTTTTTGATGATGCAAGTGGTACAAAACCCAGGCTCATTGCGGATACGTACCCAGGTCTAAATTCCTGGGTACAGCGAAATACTTAACTGGAGGTACGTCTGCTCACCCTTTTTTTTTATTTCTCTCACACGGGTTCTTGCGTAATTCTACCAGATGGTGCACTACTTCAGCCGACCAGGGGTGCATTTTCCGTAAACTATTGTTAGGCAATTAAGTTTGCAAGTTCCATCGTTACAAACATTGGCATTTCCCAAATCCATCAATCCAACGAACATTCGCAAACTGCATCGCAAACTTGTACGCTTGCAACTACACCTCTAGAGCTGTAGTTAGAAGCATAGTTCCTGGCTGTGTTCTATTCCCAGTTATCCCCCTATGCCCGATTCCTTTCAAACATTCCAACATTTAATCTTGGAATGATTTTTTTTAAAAAACCATTAAGTTTATCTCTCTTAATTTCTTTCAAAGTATGTTTTTTCTGTTTATTTTTAGCGGTATATTGACAGTTGCATTCATATTGACAGTTGCATTCCCTTCGCAGTACACTTTGAAATCATTTATGCCATTTTGATCGCAGCCCTGCCTCTTGACAAAATCGATAGGTGACCTATTTTTTAAAAGCGGAATTTACTTTACATTTCCTTGTGAAAACAAAACTATATAGCAAATGTTAATGGCTTTGATTTAGGCTATAGTAGGTTATTTATTAAGAAATGTATATGTACTGTTTAGGACATGAGCCTGTTTTTTAGAACTTTTCTACATTGGATTGAATGTGTCAAAAAGTAGACTTAAAAACAACAAAAAACAATATCCTACCAAATAATAGTAATAATAATAATAATAATAATAATAATAATGATAATTACAAAATTACAACCATTAGTGATTTATATGGTTTATATATGATATTAGAATAGGTGTTTAGCTAAGTGGTTTTAAGTTTTAGAATAGAATATGGCATATTCTCAATAATATTTGTAAGAGAAACATAGACCCTATATGTGCCGTTTACATATTTTAATTAATATGGGAAACGAGTGCATGTTTTATCAGAACTAATATTGTTTTTTTAATGCGGGTGCGTGAATAAACAATATAATTTGCACCAAAAATTATGCGGGTTTTCTCTATAGAAGTTGTTACTCCTGTTTAGAGAGTCATTATGGACATTTTACGTTCTAACTAAAGTGGTTCAAATAATGGATCTGCAACAAAGCAACTACGGTTTTGGGAAACACTCATCACTACTTTGTTCATTTCCCAAAGGATGCATCGTACTATGATAGTTCAGCCTCGAGTTATGTTGTTGTTTGGGAAACGCATTCCTGGCCAGCTTGCTGTCGACTAACTGACTGAATGACCCACCCATTCCCTTTCCTAAACCCAACCAATAGTTTTCAAAAGCGTTCTAGAACGCTGTGTGATTTAACCACATTTTTAGCCTGTTGCTTATTTATTTATTTGTTTTTCCTTTTGTTTTACTTGGTTTCTGGAACCATTATTCGCCGGATGTGGCAAACTGGTAACACCGGAAAAAACGTCTATACAGAGGTAATCGGTCAGCGGTAACGTGAAAAGGAACAGAAACCATCAACAGCATCATACCATCCCCCAGCGTTCATTTTAAAGATTAAATGCAGCCAGACGTACCTCTGGCTACATTATTCACGCTCTACAGAAATGTAGACAGGGGTATGTATCCACAATGTGCCTGTGTTGACAAAAACAGAGCCCTGAGGGACACCAGACCTGATGCCTTAATGCATTTTGACAAACTAGTTTAATGTTATTATTTTCACAAGCTAGTATCAGTTAATAGCATGTTTGCGCTGTGATATGTAATTGATATCTATAATAAACCTGTATATCTTTTTGTTTCTCTTTCCAGGGTACGGCGTCTGTTCTGCAGCGCAGGTCTGATAACGAGGAATATGTCGAAGTGGGCCGCCTGGGTCCGTCAGACTACTTCGGTGAGTGTTGCGAGGATCTGCAGAGCCTTGTAAATAACAGAACAGAAGTGCCTGCGCCAGACAGGAAGAGTAGATTTCCTAACAGGTGGCAGTTCGTCATGTGCAGGGCTTGCAGAATGTAGATCTGTGCGCTTGTTTACTGTCAGTGCGGTTTACACTGCTGCACTGCAAGCACACTGAGCTTTAGATTATCACACGACATAGAGAATATAGAAATATTTACATTATATAGCCAGCTACTGCTCTTTGTCTTAGAGCTGTATAAGGTAAAAGTGTTGTGTTTGTGTAATCAGCACACAGCAAAGACAGTGAATTTGAACAGATGGCTGCTTGAAGATGAAGTGCACCACTGAGGTCACAAAACAAAAACGAAAATAGTACTTGTTTTCATTTTGTTTTTTGAGAACTTTCTGAGATAGTGCCATCCCAAATATATGCCACTCAGTGTTGAAATATTGAGCAGTTCAATTAATTATATTGGTATCTGTATAGTAAGAGGAATAGCATATTAGAGTAATAATAGAATAATATAAAAGAGTATTTTAACATAAGGAATTGTGTTTAATGCTTGTTTTTTAAAGGTTTCACATGCTACATGATTTTAAATTGATACCAATTGTTCTCAGGGGTGTCCAAACTCGGTCCTGGAGGGCCGGTGTCCTGCATAGTTTAGTTCCAACACCTGAAGTGTCTAGTATACCTAGAAAAAGCTTGATTAGTTGGTTCAGGTGTGTTTAATTGGGGTTGGAACTAAAATATGCTGGACACCAGCCCTCCAAGACCGAGTTTGGGCACCCCTGCCCTATACACTCCCCTAAAAGTTTTCCCCTACACATATGTATAATGGTTTTTGCTTATAACGTCAATAATAAACTTCTTGTTCCACAAATTGAGAAAACTATAACAAGAAGAAAATTTCCACAGTCTGTTAGGATTAGAATTGTATGGACTGGTTTCGTAGACAAGGATATTTTAGTATTGAACGTAATTAGCAATATATATATATATATATATATATATATATATATATATATATATATATATATATATATATATATATATATATATAAATGAATAAAAGCAAAGAAAGTTCTCAATTTTTGTAACTGTAAGAAAAAATTTACTCCTGATGCAAAATAGACCTGATGCCATAATGCATTTGTGAATTATTTAATATAATTCATAGATTTTATATAATATACATTTATTATTTAAGACAGTCCCGCTAGTTTTTTTGTGATTTTGGATATATGCAAAATTCTGGATTTACCACCACAAATTCAGACATTTTTTCGCAAAAAAAATAAAAATTAAATAAAATAAATAAATAAATTTAAATAATAAAATGATATATATATATGCACACAGCCCTATCACCCTGCAGCCCAAGACCTGAGGGCTGAGCCTGGTCAGTACCTGGATGGGAGACCACATGTTGGAAGTGGTGTTAGGGAGGCCAGCAGGGGGTGCTCGACCTGCTGTCTGTGTGAGTCCTATTTCCCCAATATAGTGAAGGGGACACTATACTGTCAGTGGGCGCCGTCTTTTGGATGAGACTTTAAACCGAGGTCCTAACTCTCTGTGGTCATTAAAAATCCATAGCACTTCTCAAAAAGAGTAGGGGAGTAACCCCGGTGTCCTAGCCAATCTGACCAATCATGGCCTCCCAATCATCCCCATCCACTGAATTAGCTCTATCACCGTCTCTCCACTCCACCAATAGTGTTGTGTGGTGAGCATACTGGCGCTGTTGTCCTGTGGCTGTCATCACATCATCCAAGTGGATGCTGCACACTGGTGGTGGTGTAGAGAGACCCCCTTATGATTGTGAAGCACTTTGGGTGTATGGCCATACACGATAAATGCGCTAAACAAATACCCACATTACATTACATTTATAATGACACAAATGAATACATGACACTAATCATAAAAATAAAGCTAAACGGTAAGGATTGTCTAACTTCCAACGGATGGTTGTATAACTATTATTTTTACAGACGATCATACATGGTCTTTCTCAGATTTTACTCCCCGGAGCATCGGACATCATGTACTTCACTCAGGACATCTGTTAGGGCTTCCCCTACTATAATACACCTAAACCACGGATTACCGTAAAAACTTGTCAATTTTCTCTCATCAATGGCAGGGAAAGAGTTCGAAATCATTTGTCGATGTGACACACATCATAATACCATACCAGCCATACATGTAAAGGAAAAATAATGCCCTTCAATTCAGTCACATCCAGCGGCCGAACCAATCTCCATCAATATAAGCTTTTCTGTCTGTTCCATTTGCTCCATTTGTTAGATGTTTGCTCCCACTTTCTTTTGCAGTCTGAAATGCACGAAACGCGCAATTTGTGCTGTCATTCACTCAATTTTCACCAAAGCATGTCTAATCACTCCTTTGCATTGACTTCACGTGTAAGCGTCAACAACGTCACGTTGGATTCTGTGATCGCAAAAAACTAGGGGGTGTGCTAAGGTACAAAAAGACAATGTAAGTGGTACCAAAACAAAGCCCTGAGGGACACCAGACCTAATACCTTAATGCCTTTTGAAAACTATTTTATTTATTTTTTGTTTTGACAATCTAGTATCAGTTAATGTCCTGGGTACTCTGAGGTCATTGGGTCATTTGTCTAACTCGTGTGTTGTTTCATTTGTACAGGTGAGATAGCGCTGCTGCTGAACAGACCCCGTGCAGCAACAGTTGTGGCCAGAGGTCCACTCAAGTGTGTGAAGTTGGACCGTCCGCGTTTCGAGCGCGTCCTCGGGCCCTGCTCTGAGATCCTCAAGAGGAACATTCAGAGATACAACAGCTTCATTTCTCTCACAGTCTAACCCTGCCGTCTGAAACGTGTTGCCGTCAGGTTATCCGAGTGCCTGGTTGCATAAAATAACGTGACGTTCTTCATCAGTTCTGCTTAAATCATTAGCTTCAGTGTAGCTGAGTTGTTCAGAATGGATTCAGCAGTAGATAACAATAAAAACGACTTCTTTTATGCAGCCAAGCATTCAGTTTTTACTCTTTTTGTTGTTGCCAGAAGCACAAGTGCTCCACCTGCTTTTTTTCCCTTTGTGTGATTTTTCTTATGTGCACTTTGAATTTGACCTATGCCGCCACAAAGCTTTATTTCTGCAGATTAGGAGAGGAAATGAGGTGCCCATATGGACTGATAAGAAACGTCTTCATGTGGCATGTGTAAAAGTCCTACGATATGTGATGCATGCAGACCAGAGATGCATTTTGTACACTTGCCATTCAGATTCTGCATCCAAGAGGAAGGTAACAGTACAGATGGCACAAGTATATAAATATGTTTACATAGAGGAAAGAGTGTTTATGTTTTTGTTCTTCAGCTTCTGCCTTTTAGCTGTGTGTTTTTGCAAGCCGTGTTTAATCCTGCGTGGGTCAGAATTGGAGACCCTCTGTTTATTGAAATCTGTTTATCGAAAGCGTTTTTTGCCGTTCTGTATCTTCTTGGCTGTTTCATCCACCCTTAACATTCTGAGCTCTTACAGCTGGAATTAATGGGAAG
Organism: Danio aesculapii; assembly: GCF_903798145.1. Classification (NCBI taxonomy): domain Eukaryota; kingdom Metazoa; phylum Chordata; class Actinopteri; order Cypriniformes; family Danionidae; genus Danio; species Danio aesculapii. The sequence goes on along the minus strand of NC_079437.1, from coordinate 11,254,126 downwards.
GGGTTTGTTACATTTTAAGACACGAGTTTTAATATAGAACTGCTATAAAAGGGGTTTTCATTGGGAGTCTTAGTGTGTTTTAAGAGCTGAATCTGTATGATGTCGCCTTTCTTTTTTCTTTCTTCAAAATGCAATTGTATTACACACATCCACACACATCCCCCAGGCCATGTTTAGGTGAAGCTCAGCTCATGAAAGCTGTCAAGAACATGTCCAGGTCATATTTCACCCCAAAAGAGGAAGAAGAAAACAGATACAAACAGCGTCATGTACGTGTGTGTGTGTGCGTGTGTGTATGTGTGTATGTACAGTGCTCAGCATATAAAAGTAGACCCCTCACAAATCTCTCTTTTATATTCATATTTTTAATAGGAAACTATACAATATTATATTTGTGCATTTACATTAGACTAGTCAGTACTGAAGCCAAATCTGGAGCTTATCTAACTAAATAACTTACTATAATTATCCAAAAACTAGTACACCCGAATTTATATGTTATAGAAAAATATTAAATACAAATTTAATAAAGAAGAAAAATGAAGAGAAGCAAAAAAATGAAACATTTTATTGAAATTTTGTAGGTTGTAATTTATTTTTTGCAATATTTTGCTTGTATTTAATCAGAATTAGAATCAGAAAGAGCTTTATTGCCAGGTATGTTCACACATACGAGGAATTTGTTTTCGTGACAGAGCTTCTACAGCACAACACAATTACAGAGACAGGACAAAAAACAGATAATAAATATATTTTAAAAATTAAAGGCAGTAGTGAATGCAAATATACAAATTGACAAAGTGTATGTATAGGTATATTACTATATTAATTGTATTATCCTTCAATTTCTAAATATGTTTGGTGACTAAAATATTATTTTAATAAATATATCTGTTTAATAAATCTGTTTTGTTTAAAAGCACCAAAATACATTGCCTATATTCACTGAGAAATTGAGAAAAATGGACCATTGAGATTTTGGATTGTGTTTTATTGTACCACCATACTTTTATTTTAGCTGATTAGAAAAAACAGCTACATTATTTTACTGTAAAATGGAAAATAATAATGGAATTATGAAAAATAAATATGAATTAGGTTTTCTTCATAGATCAGTATTAATAATATGGGGTAAAATGTACCCAGGTGTTGCAAATGTTATTCAAACACTAAGAAATGCCCCATAAATGGTTCTAAAATAGGTGTAAATGTATTTCTGAAAAAAAAAAAATGTTATATTGAGCTGAAGTATGATTTCTGTGTGGAATATACCAGTTTATTATGAAGTACTAATGCGTATGTTCAAAAATGATTAGAAATTATACATTGAAAAAAGTAGTAGCAACAATAATGGAAAATTGAAGGAATAGTTACAGAACAAATGTAAATTAGACTCTTTTGTATTCTAAGATTTAAAATATTGTGAAGAAATATACATTTGTCATGAACATCATGCAAAACAGAGCACAATATAGTCTTAAGAAACTATATACAGTGTAGTGCTCAACATAAATAAGTACACCCCAGTTTGAAAATGAACATTTTGATCCATTTCTCAGTGAATATAGTACATGTATTTTGGTGCAATTAAACAGATTTATTAAATAAATATATTTATTAAAATGTTATTTTTGTCACAGAACATCTCTAGAAATATAAAGATAATACATTTAAATAATAAAAAATCTAAATGTCAACAAAATGTTATATGTTTTTTCTTTCTTATGATTTTTTGCTGTTTTTGATATTTAATATAATTTCTTTTTAATAGTATTTAATATTTTCTCTTACATATAAATTTGGGGTACTAATTTTTGAACCATTATCATAATCATAATCATAAAGCATACTGTAGGAAATATTAATTTAATTTGAGAGATTTGTAAGGGGTGTACTTGAAGTCAGTATTATTAGCCCCCCTTTGAATTATTTATTGTTTTTTTTTTGTTTCCCAAATGCTTAACAGAGCAGGAAAATTTTCACAATATTTCCTATAATATTTTTTCTTCTAGAGAAAGTCTCATTTGTTTTATTTCAGCTAGAATAAAAGCAACTTTAAATATTTTTTAAAACAACTTTAAGGTCAATATCATCAGCCCCCTTAAGCTATATATTTTTTTGGTTGTCTACAGAACAAACCACTGTTTTACAACGACTTGCCTAATTAACCTAACCTGTTTATTTAACCTATTTAACCTAGTTAAGCTTTTAAATATCACCTAAAGCTTAATAACAATATCTTTAAAAATATGTAGTAAAATATTATTTACTGTCATCATGGCAAAGATAAAAGACAGTTAAAAAAGATATTAAAAGTTATTAGAAATGAGTTATTAAAACTATTATGTTTAGAAATGTGTTTAAAAAATATCTCTCAATTAAACAGAAATTGGGGAGAAATATACAGGGGCGCTAAATATTCTGACTTATGTATGCTGAGCACCGTATATAGTTTAATTATAAGATAATGAAAGCTCAAATAAAAATGCACCAAAATGGGGTCAGTTTTGGGGTGAAATATGAACACTGTGTGTGTGTTTACTATGAAGTACTCATGGACATGTTTAAAAAGGATCAGAAATGGCAAAACAATAAACATAATTTTAAAAGAGCAAGAATAATAAGAATTACAATAATTAAATCAATGGAAATTTGATACAGTATTGAGAAGAGGGCCGAGAGATGAACACATTCACCATAAAACAATTCAAAAAAGCTCATTGAAAATCTCCTGAATGAAATAATCTCAAATATAGGATGAAATGTATTTAGGTATAAATGATATATAATTCAGATATTGAGCCGGAATGTGAGGTCTGTGTGAGATTCAGTCATTTTTGAGCAGGTTTTGAGACGGTTGTTGTTTGTTTTATTTATGAATGATTTAATCTGAGTGAATTTGGAAGAAGAGATTGTGCATGCTTCTCAGTTTCTACCGAACACAAACACACACACACACACACACACCGATTTTTGCACACATTCTGTGACTCTAATCTTCAGGCCAATAAAGAGAAGCTTCTGAACACCACGAGGAGTGTGTTGTGGCTGTTTGATGCATGCGTTCGGTCTGTTTGATGTGTGTGAGATCGCCTTATCAGTCTTGCCGTGTGTTTGCCTCCGCTTCACCCCGGATCTGTCCCTGTTTCTCTCTCTCTCTGCCAGTCAGATGTCAGCTTGTGTTGTCAGAGGAAGGAGAGGCCGAGCAGATTAAACTCCAGCTTTTGGCTTTGACACATTCCATCTGATCTTAACTACACTAAATCAACTGGGGAATGTACTCAAGCCTGCCACTCAACCGCTTCAAACACACACAACACACACACACACACGCACACATACACATAAATGCTTCATTATAGAGCGCAATCACAGCCTTTTTGTTGTTACTTTTTGTATATTTGTACAGTTTTTTTATTGATACTTTTATTAATTCCTTTTCTTTTTTATATTTCTTTCTATTGTCACTAATTCTAAATATTATTATTATTATGTTTATTATATTTGTTTACTAAATTGGTTTGTGCATTTTTTAATGTACTGTCTAAATAGTATATAATACTATATAATATTTATAATTTTACACTGTAAAAAAATCTATTTGTGTTGCGACAACATGAAGAAATTGAGTTAACTTATTACTTTTTACAAATGTAAGTGGATTGAACATACTGTAAAACAATTAGGTTTAGCCCCACAAAAAAAAGAGTGTGTTGTTTCAGCTCACTTTAAATAAGAAGTGAACAATCACCAAAGTGGTAGCCCGGATTAACCACGATTTATTGCTACACTAACCATAGGATCTCGCAGGTAAATTTGCAGCCTAAAATGACTAAAGTGCAGTGTTTCTCAAAACCTAGAGAATTATTTGCTTCATCTCTTGTGTTCTGCAATGAAAATACACAATTCTATGTCATCTTGCAGGGGCGTAGATTTAGGGTGTCCCCACCAATATCCACCAACTACTGACATGTCCCCACCAATAATTTAATTCACTCAAAAACATTGCGCTGTCAATATAAACGTAGACATGCCGAAAGGGTTGAATCACGTTCTCTCCTTGAGTCGCACCGCCCCCCTGACACATGAACATTGTGATTGGCTGTGCCTTTCCCTGCTGTCATGTGAGAGGCTGCTTTCAGATACAAGCAGTGCCGAAACTGCGCAGGGGCGAATTTTCCCATAAGTTGTGCGTGAGGTGTGTGACACACACAGGTGAGGATGGCGTTAAGGTCAGTCTAACGTTATAGCAGACTGTCTGTGAACAATATTCCCTGAAAACTAACTGCAGAATAAACACCTGTAAAAGTATATGACCCTGCCAGTTCTCCTGATCTCTTAGAGTAACATGTCCAATTTCGGTTGAAACTATTTGTCAGAAAAACTACAGCCTGTGCTCCATCTTTTAATAATACTATATCACATGTTTAATTTGTACAAAAAATAAACGAAAGTCTTTATCAAACTCTCTCTTTATCAGTTAATAAACATTTTAACATTACACTTTCAGGCCTGTAGCCAGCTTATTGAAAGGAGGGGTTATTTGTTTTCGGAAAAACGGAACCTTTTTGCAGTTAATCACCTGATTAATTATTCATTCTGTTTAATTGAGCTATAAATATTACATTTTAGTGACATATTAAGAACTCATTTTAGGTATTATAACTACACTTTTTGATGTAGGCCTGCCAAAAATATTTCCTACCATTTTGTCAAATTGCTTTATTTACACATGTGCACATAGAAATTAGAACTTTAAATTCTTAGAATAAAGAAATGAAGAGTTCAGATGCCAAAACCTCTAAATGCCATGTAAAATGAGCATTTTTCTCAGCCTCGTAAATTTATGTTCAATTATTTTACTTTAAAGGCAATGGAAAGGATGTATTCGTCACTATAAAAGTAAAATCACTTAGTCCACACACAGGAGTTGGAGAAAAATGCTAGTTTTAGAAAAAATATTAAATGGTATTTAGAGGTTTTTGCATCTAAACTCTTCAAATATGAAAATATACTTATTTTTAAAACTTGATTTAAATTATAAACTGAAGCCTACTGGCAAATAGCAAACTGGCCAGCACATTAAACCTTCTATTGTGAGAATTTGGCCATTTGAATAATAAGATAAATTCAAATATAATAATAATAATCCAACTTTTGGTCTTTCAAACCACCTGAACCCCCTCAGCTACGCGCCTGACTATTTGTTTTAACTTAATAAGTTATTCGAAGAGAGGATTAATTAATATATTTAATAACAGTTAAATAATTAATAGCAATATATAAAATATATAATATATTTAAAAAAAAATTATTCTTGGCGGGGGTGTGGGGGGGTTGTATTCACTCGTCCCCACCAATGTCAAGTGCAAACCTACGCTCTTGTCATCTTGTATAAATTGCATAATTTTTTCATCTCAAGAAGTAATGGGCTCACGAAATCCTGGATGGTCTGACTAACCCTTGTATTAATAGTATTAGGAATTTTTATTTTTTTATTGCTAATCAATTATTTTGTGAATTCTTTTTTATTGACAATTTTTTATTGTCAATTAATTTGTATATATATATATATATATATATATATATATATATATATATATATATATATATATATATATATATATATATATATATATATATATATTTATATATATATATATAGACAAATTAATGTATATTCTTAATTTTTTCATAATTTTATTAAAATGTATTATTTAAATTGACATTTTTTTATTTTATTTTACAATTTTTCTTCATTTACAATCATTTCTGCTTTTCATTTTATACATATCAATTGTTAACTGTAATTTTACTATGAGACTGGACTGATTTTGTTATTTAAGTTTCTTGTTTTTATTCTTTCTATTGTCAATAATTCATATATATATGAATTATTGACAATAGAAAGAATAAAAAAACAAAAATATATATACTGATAATTAATAATAATAATTCATAGTAATAAATTGCTTTATACAGTGAGGGGAATAAGTATTCACCATTTTTTTCAGAAAGCATATTTCTGAAGGTGCTGTTGACTTGAAGTTTTCCCCAGGTCTTTTTATTTATTACTAAACAACGGCTTTGAACATTCTTTTTTTAATATACTGTACAGTCTGACAAATTACTTTTTAAAACAATTTTCTTGATTTCGTTTAAATGTACCATTTTTATTCATTTATATAGTCTTCAATAATTACATCTTTTAATTTTAAGTATTAATTGTTAAATCTAATTTCATTAAGAGACTTAACTGATTTTATTAATTAGACTTCTTTTTTTATTATTCTTCAATTGTCACTAATTGCTATACATATAAACAGTTGAAGTCAGAATTTAAGCCCCACTTTAATTTTTTTTTTTCTTTTTTAAATATTTCTCAAATGATGTTTAACAGAGCAAGGAAATGTTTACGGTATGTCTGATAATATTTTTTCTTCTGGAGAAAGTCTTATTTGTTTAATTTCGGCTAGAATAAAAGCAGTTAAATAAAACCATTTTAAGGTAAAAATTATTAGCCCCTTTAGGCTATGTTTTCTTCGATAGTCTACAGAACAAACCATTATTATACAATAACTTGCCTAATTACCCTAACCTGCCTAGTTAACCTAATTAACCTAGTTAAGCCTTTAAATGTCACTTTAAGCTGTATAGAAGTGTCTTAAAAATATCTAGTCAAATATTATTTACTGTCATCATGGCAAAGATCAAATAAATCAGTTATTAGACATAAGTTATTAAAACTATTATGTTCAGAAATGTGTTGAAAATAATCTTCTCTCTGTTAAACAGAAATTCAGGGAAAAATAAACAGGGTTCCTAATATTTCAGGGGGGCTAATAATTCTGACTTCAACTGTATATGTGTCATTTTATTATAAATTTTTGTTTTGTTTTTTTGTCATTTTTGTGCAGCTTTGTGCATTATTTTTGTGCATTATTTTGTGCATTATTTTTTAACATACAGTCTGACAAATTATAATTTTTACCAATTTTAAAACAATTTTCTTGGTTTTATTTAAATGTACCTTCTTTAGTGTCTTCAATAATTACAGTACACCTTTTTATTTTAAGCATATTCAATTGTTAAATGTAATTTTACTAGGCCTGCACTGTATAAACTCAACTCAACTTAAAATTTTAAGGCAACAAACTTCAAACTTAAAGTCAAGTGCAGTAATTGGGTTGAAATGCCCTAAAGTTTGTTGCCTTAAAACTTTTAAGTTGAGTCAACTTTTTTTACAGTGTGAACTAACAGAGTAGTAATTATAATAAATTCTATAATTTCAATAAATAATTAAAACAGTTTTGTATTTAATCTCACATTCTATCATTTCCTTGTGTTTTCACAGTCAGTTTATTTGCAGCAGATTTGCCACTGGAGTCTCAGTAGATTTCATTAGCACCACACCCCGTCACGAACCACTTCACAGATTTGCCTTCAACCGTTACTGTAAGAAAGCTCCGATATTCCCTCTGAAATGTCTAAAGTTAATATGCTAACCTATGCTGTTTGTGTGCCGAGCTGTAACGCAGTATCAGTGCGCTGAGCTCCAGCAGGATCCTGAGCTGCTCTAATGAGAGGATCAGAGGAGGAGCAGAGGTCAGTCAGGAGAGCACAGATCAGGTCAGCAGATCACAATCTCTCTGAATAATGGAAATTCCTCAGAGATCTGAAGCTAATGGAGGAGGAAATAAAGCCATGATCTGATTACAGTTCAAACAGGCTTCTTCCGACGCTTTCAAAAAATCAGATGCATTATATACTGACTTCACCAACAATCACACTCTGACATCTAGTAATATGATCACAGTGTGTGTGTGTGTGTGGTGCAGAATTACATCCAACAGGTTACTATATGCAGTCTAATACATAAATTGTGTGAAAAATGTTGCCACAAGATGACGTTTGCTATTTTTTCAAACTACTTATTTAAAATGGGCTGAAGCAACACAAAAATTCATGTTTTGCACAACTTAATTATTTTAAGTTCAATCCATTTAAATTTGTAAATGCTAATAAGTCAACTTAATTCCTTCATGTTGTCCTAACACATATCAGTTTTGAGGAACCCAGCATTCTTTACAGTGTAGTTCAAATTTGCTTGTGATAAATGTCAACTAGCAGTGTATGTGTATATATAAAGAGTTTAAGTTCAGTTATTTCACTTTAAGGCAATGAAAAGAACATATTCTTTACCATAAAAGAGAAATTGCTGAACCCACACACATGAACCTGACAAAAATGTGAACTTTATATATATATATATATATATATATATATATATATATATATATATATATATATATATATATATATATATATATATATATATATATATATATATATATATATATATACACTCACTGGCCACTTCATTAGGTACACTTTACAAAGACCGGGTTGGACCCCCTTTTGCCTTCAGATCTGCCTTAATTCTTCATGGCATAGATTCAGCAAGGTGCTGGAAATATTACTCAGAGATTTTGGTCCATATTGACATGATAGCATCACGCAGTTGCTGCAGCTTTGTCAGCTGCACATCCATGATGTGAATCTGCTGTTCCGCCACATCCCAAAGGTGCTCTATTGGATTGAGTTCTGGTGACTGTGAAGGCCATTTGAGTACAGTGAACTTATTGTCATGTTCAAGAAACCAGTCTGAGATGATTCACGCTTTATGACATGGCGCTTTATCCTGCTGGAAGTAGCCATCAGAAGATGGGTACACTGGGGTCATAAAGAGATGGTCAGCCACAATACTCAGTTTGTTCGTTGCTCAATTGGTTCTAATAACTGCTCGTTATTGCAAATTTCTAATCAGTCAATCGCATGGCAGCAACTCAATGCATTTATGCATGTAGACATGGTCAAGACGATCTGCTGCAGTTCAAACCGAGCATCAAAATGGGGAAGAAAGGGGATTTAAGTGACTTTGAATGTGGCATGGGTGTTGGTGCCAGATGGGCTGGTCTGAGTATTTCAGAAACAGCTGATCTACTGGGATTTTTAGATCTGCAGCAACTGTGATGCTATCATGTCAATATGGAGCAAAATCTCTGAGGAATATTTCCAGTATCTTGTTGAATCTATGCCACAAAGCATTAAGGCATTTCTGAAGGCAAAAGTGGGTCCCACCCCGTACTAGTAAGGTGTACCTAATAAAGTGGCCGGTGAGTGCATATTGAGTGTGTTGTACAATTTAAAATAGAAAATTAACAAATGAAGCATGTACAAATATTTTCCAAAATCCTAAGAAAAAATCATAATACTGTTAGTGAAAACGAAGCCGAAAATTTACCGTAGTTTTTTTATAATTTAGTATGAACAAATACTACAGTAAGAGTTCATTTTAGATTTGATTTCATTTCTAAAGACGACAGTGAATGTTATGGTAAATTGTATTCACATGCTGGATATTACTAGTCAAAGATAAAATACTGTAGAAATGGCCACAGGAGACAAGACACTTAGAGGATTGACTTTGATGTGTTTCCTGTTTGGTGATTTACTGTCTGTCTAATATTCACCTGCCCATGTAAAGAAGAAAAACAGTCCCAGAGGAACAACACCAGCAATTGGCCTAATGAGTAATGAGTCGTTCACTTTTGACCTTAACAAAAAAAAAAAAACTATTTTCTTGGGCGTAATTAGCAGTGTGCACAGTCTGCATAAGCTATTGCATTGAGTTTGTCTAAGTATACTGTGTCTCCAGGTTTATTTTTAATCAACTGAAGTCAACTTTTGTTTACTAAATTAGATTTAAATGTTTAAAGTTAAATGTTTTCTGATAGTAGCTTATCTTTATATGACGCTATTAGAAATAAAGAAAGAACATTAACATTATTATCAGTATGTAGCATGTATTGTCCTCAATTTGCGTAAGATACTGCATTGAATTTGTTTAAATGTAATATATCCACGTTTGTTTTTAATGAAGTGAAATTACAATCAGCAAAACATGCAATGCTATTAGAAATAAAGACAATTAACAAATTAAAATGTAATGTAGTATGTTAAATATATAACAGAACGCACAGCATACACTGATGGTCAGAATCATTATACTCAACATATCAGGATCATTTCTGAGGGATTACGTAATTTTGAAGACAGGGATAATGATGCTGAAGGTTTGGATTATTCCACAATATGACTGCCAATGTGTACTGTACACTAAAACCATTTGCTAATATGCCATTTCAATCATTAAACGCTGTTAAAAATGCTGGGTTCCACACACTTCCTTCATGTTGCTGACACAAATTAAGTCAATCATTTTTACAAACTTAATTCAAGACTTCCCACTTAGATATGCTTGGCGTATAAAGCAGGTTTGGCATGCTGTCCTGGGAGAGAACCCTGAGCTCGGAGATATTTGAGCCCAGGGCTCCCGACCGGTCGATAAGCATATCAGGAGATCCGAGATCAGGTAGGTCTCGAGAGCTCCCCCTTTAGAAAAGGGAGGAAAAGGAGGAGATGGGGTGGAAGGGGGGTTCTTCCAAACGAAGATAAAACAGTAGGGAGAAAATGGTCCATTTATAGTAAACTAGGATCACTCTGATTGGATTATTACTGATTACAGATGAGCGGCCAGACGTGCTCAATCATATCACGTGCTCCTCTCGAAATTGGTTTATGAAACTTCACGTGGCTTGAACATAAAACAATGAAGTTGTCCCCCCAAAAAAACATTTAACATCTCATTTAAAATAAGTAGTTTGAACAAGCTGCTAATGTCATTTTTTTGAGTGATGGCATCATGTAAATATGAAAATCCATCAAATTCTGCAGTAACAAGACTGAAAACATGAAAAAGGGAAACCCAGTAATTTGTTTTGTGTTTGTTTGTTGTTTTGTGTGTATTTTTTTTTACCAAACACAAGGAAAAAAATTAACCACTCAGATGTGATGTAGGAAGAGGATTTTATTATGTAAATTCCAGTCAGCTATATGGTTTGGCATGAAAAAAGGGCAATAAAAAGTATTAGCGCCCCTTAATCTGCACATTTCCACCCGCAGCAGTTTCTATTATACTGGCCATAAGGTTTACAAATGCCAGCACATTAACAAGCTAGTTATTAATTTAATTAACTTCACTTCTCAATAACTACATAAATGCATCCACTAACCATTCACAAATGTAGTTTAACCTACACTGTAAAAAGAATCATGGTTGCCTGAACTTTTTAAGCTGAATCGAATTAACTTTATGAGTCTATTGAACTTATACATATTATGTTAAACTGACTTAAAACAGCTCGCAGAACTTATAAAATTAAGTTAGAACATGATTAACTTAGATTAATAAGTGAACTAAAAACATATGATGGCAGAAGTTTATGTTACATTTACATTTAGTCATTTAGCAGACGCTTTTATCCAAAGCGACTTACAAATGAGGACAAGGAAGCAATTTACACAACTATAAGAGCAGCAGTGAACAAGTGCTATAGACAAGTTTCAAGTGCGTAAAGTCTAAGAAGCAAAGCATTAGTAATGTTTTTTTTTTTTGGAGAGAGTACAGTTAGTGGTATAGCCAGAGAGGCAGTTACAGTTTAGGAAGGAAGTTGTGTCCTCTTCCTCTCCATCATTGATCGAACTTTGATTTGAACATGTACAACTACACTGTAAAAAAAATTATATGACAAAAAAGTCATAACAACAAATGTTTTTGCAAATGTTTGCAACTAAATATTTATAGTTATGTGCAGTTTAACTTAATATTTTTAGTCAGTTTGACTGATGTGAGTTGAGATGACTAGAAAAGTTCATTTTTAATCAGTTAAAACCTTTTTTTTACAGTTTAGGAATGCACTGATGTGGAATTTTGGACCAATATCTATAACTGTTAACTCTTTAGATTTGAAGGCCAATATATTAACCGATAAATATAATTTTTGTTTATTTTATTTTTGCATTTTTTTTTCTTGGCTGGCCTGCATCTGATCTCCGAACTGTATTAATCGACTATTCTTTCTTATGGCCAACTCTGTTTCATATGAATGCAATCTACCTGATGAATAAAAATATATATAAAAATAAAGTCACTGAACATAAACCAAAATCAAAATACCAGTTAAATAATAATAATTTGGTCGACAGCAAGCACGTGAAGTGGAAATACATCATTTATCAGCTTAAATTTACTGGCCTAATAACGATAACATTAAAAATAGTATTATTAGCCAATATAAATTGTGACCATCTCTGATGTTAGAGACTGAAGGGTGATGTTATGTTTTTTTTTTTATTACAACCTCAAATCAGTAAAAGTTGGGACAGTATGGAAAATGCAACACGTTTCAAAAAAAAGCTGGAGCAGTTAGGCATTTACCACTTTGTAAAGTTCCCGTTTTTTTTTCACGACACTTAAAAGGTATTTAGGGACTGAAGACACCAAGTGATGAAGTGTTTCAGGTCTAATTTTGTCCCGTTTTTCCTGCAAACAAGTCTTAAAGTGGGCAACAGTACAGGGTCTTCATTGCCGCATTTTGCACTTCAAAATGCACCACGTATTCTCTGTTGGAGACAGGTCGGGACTGCAGGAAGGCCAGTCAAGTACCTGTATCCTTATCCTTCGCAGCCAGGACTTTGTAATGTGTGCAGAATTTGATCAGACTGATAACAACAACATTAAAAATATTAGCCAGTTAGCCGATATCAATTGCGCTGCTGATATATTGTGCATCCTTAAGTCTTTAATCCTCTACATGAGCTGCGTCCGAAATCAAATACTTCCTTACTAAATAGTATGCTAAAAACAGTATGCAAAAGTTCCCGATGACCTACTACTTCCGGCAAGATTCTGAAGTGCGCATCCGATGCACTCTATGCTATCCCATGAAGCGCAACAAGAGAATTCATGAATGGGAGTGAAGCGATGCAACTGACGCGTGTAGGTAACGTGATGATGACAAAATGGTGGATGTAGTACGTTCGAATTCCATTCATACTGCTCACATTCACATTCATACTGTATAGAACGTACTTTTCTAACAGTCGAGTAGTACATTTAAATTCAAATGCAATTTTGGATGCAACCTTGGTATTCTGGCTGCATGTAAAGGCTCCGCCCTCTTCTGTTAAGCAGCAGCTCATTTGCATTTAAAGGAACATGCACAAAAACACAAATCTGATGAGCCACAAACGCTGTGTGGTATTCGAGCTAAATCTCCTCAGACGCATTCTAGGGACACCAGAGTCTTATTTTACGTCTTAGAAAAGCAACGTAATATGTCTCCTTTAATATCTGAATGCATCTAATCAGATTATTTATTTATTTATTTTGCATATAAGGGTTTTGTTTGGTGTTTTCGTGCCTTGAAGAAGTGTGCCGTGTCCGCATGCAGTCGCTGACATGCACTTCACACAAACACAAACACTTTAATCTGCTGCAGGATTGAGGAGTCTCAAGGGTGTCATTAAGCCAATAACAGGCACTCAGACAGTATTGTCCCGTAACACAAGGATGAGAAATGAACAGCCCATTATTGCTTCAGCTAAATGAGTGCTGAATTCTCTGATCGATGGCGCGTCGTCCTCAATCACGCTTGACCCATACTTAAGGTCTGGAGATAATTCTGACCCCAGGGGGCTTACGGGATTGTGGTATGCAGGGCGGCCATTCATTCAAGCGCTGCATGTGACAGGGCTGATTGAAAACGCTTACATCAAAACACTAATGCACACGCTTCATTTCAGATTATCCAGCTTTTTTATCTAGCAAGTTTAACCCTAAGAGTTAATTGAATATTTTTTATTGGAGTTCATTGGAAATGTATTATAGTTCCATTGTGTATCCTCTTATGTAGAACTTGTACATCTTTAGTACAATTTAATATCATTTTTGTCTTTGAAATATGATGAAAGTATAAGGCCAACACAGTATGCTAACAAACGTTTTTGCTAAACTAAAATATCTGAATAGCATTCAAAGATAGATAGATAGATAGATAGATAGATAGATAGATAGATAGATAGATAGATAGATAGATAGATAGATAGATAGATAGATAGATAGATAGATAGATAGATAGATAGACACAATTAAGCTGCTATTTAGCACTTTTAACATTTTCAAAATATATATTAATATCGCAATAGCTCAAATTGGTTACATTTGTGAATTTGCTTAATTTAGTTAAAGTCATATATTTAGTTAGTTAAAGTTTATTAGCTTTTTATTACATGCTAATATATGCTAAGATGCTAATGGTCTGATTCGATTCAATATGATCTATTCTATTCTATCTAGTCTAAGCTAATGTGTGCTCCCATGCACCAGACCCAGAGAATGACTGAATAGATTCAAAAATGGTTTTCAAAAAATGTTCACCTGTAGGGCGCTATTTCCAAAAAAAGTGGAGTGTTCCTTTAAATGAACTCTGTGCATGATTATAGAAAAACGTTAATTCAGTTTAACAGTTTCAAGTTTACTCACGGGTTTAGTCACTTTTCTTAAAGTCGCCATGAAACAGAAATTAAAATTGTCCTTTTTCCACTATTGAGATGCACATCCACTTGAAATTGGAAAAAAAAATGTAGGGTGATGTTATTTTTTTGAAACTGATTGAATGCTTGGAAGATGGATGTTGCTAACAAAATGAAAGAAAATTGACCAATGGATGA
>NC_079437.1:11084492-11234492 GCF_903798145.1 Danio aesculapii | reverse complement strand
GATTTTATTTATTTATTTTTTATAATTTCTGCATGAATTAAATTGAGTTTTATTTATTATTGACATTGTTATTTTATTGTACTTTGCACATTTTTATATTGCATTGTTTTTTTGCACTGCAGTTTTTAATCCATATTTTATTGCATTGTATTTTTTATTTAATGCATTTGGATGATTGTTTTTATTACATTGTTTTATATTTGCTATTTGTTAACGATAGGCTCCACACAATCTATTTATGTTGGCACAAAATGAAGGTATTAAGTTAACTTATTATTAATTTTTACAAATTTAGGTAGATTAAACATAAAACATTTAAGTTGTCTCAGTGAAATCCAAAGAATTGTGTTGTTTCAACTCATATTAAACAAATAGTTTGAACAAGCAACAAAAATATTTTCGAGTGTATGTATTGTATTGTGTTGCATTACATTGTTTCATTTTATTTCATTATCTTTTACTTTCATTGCACATTTTTTTTAATTTAGCATTATTATTATTATTTATGAAACAGTCACACCATTAAAAAAGCTTTTGATGTTGACAATTTGACAGCTGATAGTGAACTGGAGAATGGAAAGGAAACCCTCTCTCTCCCTCAGGTTTCTCTTGTGAATAATCCCTTGTTTTCTCCTGCTCCTCAGCCCTGGGCAGATTCTGTCAGGACGGCAGCTTGATCTCCGATGAAATGCAGAAATCCCAGAACTCTGGATGGCCTGCTTCTCCTCTTCCTCTCTCTCCTCCATCCCACATGATTGACCGGAAATGCAAAATCTGCAAAAAGCCAAATTTGACATGCCAACTGCTGCAATCAAGGGCTTTAAGGAACATTATACTTTTTTTTTTTTTGAAAATAGGCTCATTTTACATCTCCCCATAGTTAAACAGTTGAGTTTTACCATTTTTAAATCCATTCAGCTGATCTTTATGTCTGGCAGGAGCAATTTTAGCTTAGCTTAGCATAGATAATTGAATCTGATTAGACCATTAGCATCTTACTCAGAATTTAAAATCTTTTCCGATTTAAAGCTTGACTCTTCTGTGTTTACATCATGTACTAAGTTTGACAGTAAATGAAAAGTTATTATTTTCAAGGTGATTATGGCTAGGAACTATATTCTTATTTTAGCATAATAATCAAGGAACTTTCCTGCCGTACCAACAGGTCTAGTATGAGACTAGTTCCTAGCCATATTGACCTAGAAAATAACTTTTCCTTTTGAGTTTGTCTTAAAACACGATGTTACTACAGAAGAGTCAAGCTTTATATAGGAAAATTATTAAAAATCTGATCATTTTTAAATGAGATGCTAATGGTCTAATCTGATTCAATGATTTATGCTAAGCTAAGCTAAAAGTGCTCTCGCCAGACCCGAAGATCAGCTGAATGGATTCAAAAATGATAAAACTCAACTGTTTAACTATAGGTAACTTGTAAAATGAACCTGTTTTAAATAAAGGTGCGGTGTTCCTTTAAGGCTGTAACAGAAGTCTCAAGACAGGCAAACGGCTTTTCTTTCTTCTGTGTAGTCTACTATAGGTCAGTGGATCTCAGACGTGTCGACACACAAAACGGTGTATGCTGTAGATGGATTTGAGATGGAGGACACTGACAGTGTTTGGCCTCCGGCGAGGGCCAAGGTCAGACCACCACGGCGTGGAGAGACCCCTGTCTTCCTCTTTTCCCTTTCCCACATTCCTCGCAGCTCTCACACATCCAGAAGTCAAGCTTATGATCGGCAGCAGAGCCGCAGCAATTACAGCACACCTCCTCCCTGAACCGCCGCTTCCTCCACTGCACACAGAGAGAGAGAAAGAAAGAGCCTCTGTTTCAGCACTGATCTGCTGGAGGCCTGCGTGTTCAGGCTGGTCCGCTGTCTGTGTGTGCATGTGGATGCGACCCTCTTCCAAATGCACTATATTAGACTTATTGAGTCTCATCCTGAGCAAAAAAGAGAAGATCTCAGTAAAACTTACATTTTAAATAAATGAAACAGAGATTCACATCAAAGTGGCTGGAGGTGGTGAGTAATTTTGTCATATATATATATATATATATATAGGGAAAAATTAGGGAGAACGTTAGGAAAAATAGTAAGTAAAAATGTAAAAAAGAGGAAAAGTCAAGAAAAAACTAAAAATATATAAAATTCAGTTGAAATTTTGAGTATTTATTTATTTTTTGCAATATTTAATTTGAATTTAAATGTATTTTATTTCTATTTCTAAAAATATTCTGTGACCAATCTCTTATTTTGATGAACATAATGTTTTAATAAAACTGTTTTGTTGAAATGCACCAATATATATTAGAAATTGATAAAAATATACATTTTCAAAAAATCTATGTCTTCGTCTAAGCTGTGCACTGTGCATTGTACACTGACTGGCCACTTTATTAGGGCCACCTTACTAGTACTGGGTTGGACTTCCTTTTGTCTTCAGAACTGCCTTAATCCTTCATGACATAGATTCAACAAGATACTGGAAATATTCCTTTAGAGATTTTGGTCCATATTGACATGATAGCATCACACAGTTGCTGCAAATTTGTCGGCTGCACATCCATGATGCGAATCTCCCGATTCGATCACATCCCAAAAGTGCTCTATTGGATTGAGTTCTGGAGACTGTGGAGGCCATTTGAGTACAGTCAACTCATTGTCATGTTCAAGAAACCAGTCTGAGATGGAAGTAGCCATCAGAAGATGGGTACACTGTGGTCCTAAAGCGATGGACATGGTCAGCAACAATACTCAGGTAGGCTGCGGCGTGGACACGATGCTCAATTGGTACTAATGGGTTCAAAGTGTGCCAAGAAAATATTCCCCAGACTATTACACCACCACCACCAGCCTGAACCGTTGATACAAGGCAGGATGGATGCAAGCTTTCATGTTGATGCCAAATTCTGTCCCTACCATCCGGATGTCACAGCAGAAACCGAGACTCATCAGACCAAGCAACATTTTTCCAATCTTCTATTGTCCAATTTTGGTGGGCCTGAGTGGATATCTTCTCTTTTTCAGACCATTCTCTGTAATCCCTAGAGATGGTTGTGTGTGATAATCCCAGTAGATCAGCAGTTTCTGAAATACTCAGACCAGCTTGTCTGGCACCATCAAACATGCCACGTTCAAAGTCACTTAAATAACCTTTCTTCCCCATTCTGATGCTCGGTTTGAACTGCAGCAGATCGTCTTGACCATGTCTACATGCCTAATTGCCTTGAGTTGCTGCCATGTGATTGGCTGATTAGAAATTTGCGTTAACAAGCAGTTGGACAGGTGTACCTAATAAAGTGGCCGGTGGGTAGCTTTAATTTTCTTTTAAATCAGACCTTGACCTGACTTACCATAAAGCATGAAAAAAAATCCCTGTATTTACACTGAACTGACCTGAGCTGACTCTTTTGACTTGGGCAAGAATGCAGCCACCCAGAAAATTCCTGTCAGTGTGGTGTTAAATCAACACAATGCAATAAATTAAAAAAAATGCATTAAATAATATAATTGAAATAAAACGCAAGAAAAAAATGCAATATCAAAATAAAACGTAAACAAAAATTGAAACGATGCAACATCATGAAAACAATGCGATAAAACGAATATAAATAATGATTTTTTTTAATCATGCAATGTGAATCTATGTTTCATTTATTTACTGAAGTGTTTTTCTGAGTCCTCATTTTTATTCCCAGGACGAAAGAAATGTATTTAATTTCTTTTCACTGTGTTGTGTTGCATAAATAGACCAAAAAGAATTGTGTTTAGCAATTTATTTAAATGTACAGTATATATTTTGCAGTTCTTTGCTTCTGATGCACCTTATAGAGACATTATTTTTCATCAAAGAGAGTGGAGATGGATGGTATATTTTAACTATATTATATTATATGTACATTTATATTTTATATAGGGTGGCACGGTGGCGCAGTGGGTAGCACGATCGCCTCACAGCAAGAAGGTCACTGGTTTGAGCCTCGGCTGGGTGAGTTGGCATTTCCGTGTGGAGTTTGTATGTTCTCCCTGCGTTGGCGTGGGTATCATACAGGTGCTCCGGTTTCCCCCATAGTCCAAAGACATGCGCTATAGGTGAATTGAACAAGCTAAATTGGCCGTAGTATATGTGTGTGAATGCAAGAGTGTTTCCCAGTGCTGGGTTGCAGGTGGAAGGGCATCCACTGCGTAAAACATATGCTGGATAAGTTGGCGGTTCATTCCGCTGTGGCGACCCCAGATTAATAAAGGGACTAAGCCGAAAAAGAAAACGAATGAATGAATATATTTGATATTATATCTCCACTTTTCATATACCATATTTTATTTTATTTATTTTATTTTTTTATAATTATATTTTTAGGGGTTTTCACCTTTAATGTTATAGGACAGTGAAGGACAGACAGGAAGGCATTGGGAGCAGAGAGAGGGGAAGGATTGGCATAGGACCTCGAGCTGGGAATCGAACTCGGGTCGCCGTGAACACCTTGGTGCTATATGTTGGCGTACTTAACCACAAGGTTATTGGTGCCGACGATATACCATATTTTTTATGGGGGGCTATGGGTTTCCCCCACCGTCCAAACACATGCGCTATAGGTAAATGAGATGATCTAAATTAGCTACTAATTTGGGGGGGGGGGTCAACTTTTTTGGTAATGTTAGTTTGTGTCACACATGCTTCAGTGAATCAAATTTAGTTTATTTTGACCTGATTAGCTATTTTCGACTTACTTTAGGTCAAACCATACAAACTATACATCTAATTTGACTTTACTTTTAGGCTTCATGTAGAAACAAACTCCTATAATTTTTTTAATCTGCCAGTTTCAGGCTGTTGAATGACTTTTTTATTGCTTAGACTGATTGGCACGATTATGCATTCACAATGGTACCAACCGTTATAGGGGTGGTCAAACGGATATCAATTATTTTAATTATTACTTTTATTATGTAAAATACAGATCAGACTGAACTTTTTCTCAGATTCAAAGGGACCCCCTCATACATCTTGTTTTGACGTCCTTTAGGGGAGATCAAGCCTCAATTAGTAGGGTCAGTCTCCTCCAAACCCCCCTGTAGTTCGCACCCTGGCTGTAGTGTATGAGTATGTATGGGTGTTTCCCAGTACTGGGTTGCGACTGGAAGGGCATCCGCTGCATAAAACAAATGCTGGAATAGTTGGTGGTTCATTCCGCAGTGGCCACCCCTGATAAATAAGGGATTAAGCCGAAAAGAAAATGAATGAATAAATAGTTTATCATTTTGTTTCATTAGATATTTTTAACAGAATAAACAGAACTTGGCCTCGGCCTGGGACACCATAAACCATCACACTCTCTCACACACACACACACACACACACACACACACACACACACACACACACACACACACACAGACAAAAGCGCATGTATTTACACTGAACTGACCTGAGGTGACTCTGACTCCAGCAAGTATGCAAGCAGAAAACCCCCTATAGCAATGTGCTGCCATCATTACCATGAAACATACACACATGGGTTCACTGGAGGTTGTTAGACTTTAGCTGTGTGATTGTGAAGGTGTTAAGATACAGTAAACCTCATATAATAACAAGAGATTTAATTTATCCTTAAATAACCACTCAAGCGAAACCCCCCCAAAAACCTTAAATATGAGCAATATTCAAATAAAACGAGCAGAATTTAAAGATCAGATTAATGAAAATGGCCAAACTCCTGATGCAGACAGATTTCCCCCAATAACAGCTGAGAGTCCAGAAATGAAGTGCGGTGATAAAGCCGAGGCAATAACTCTGCACACATGCATTCCTCAAGTGTGATAATGTCTGAGAGCTGCGCACTGATTGGCTGAACGCTGCTCTACACACCAGAGAGAGGTCAGATTCCTTGCTGGAGAAGCGTAATATACCTTTGGATGTGAATCTTTTAATGAGCTCTGCATAAACTCTCGGGAAGGTGTGTGTGTGTGAGAGAGAGAGAGCTGGTGATTCAGAGAAACAGACAGAAAGAGAGCCGTTTCCTCCAGCCGTGACTCACTCGTATCAGACTCAGCGTGTGAGTTTGTCTGGAGATTAACTGCTGTTTTGTTTGCTGGTTGCGTGGTTTGACCATGCTAATAAAACAGATCTAAAAATACCTTCCAGAGTCTTTTAATGAGGGGGAGGAGCTGCCCACCTTCCAGATCACAAGCGGAGAGAGTTACTGACAATTTACATTCACCTGGATGTGTCTGTCTGTCTGTCTGTCTGTCTGTCTATTCATCAAACTATTCGTCTGTCTGTCTGTCTGTCTGTCTGTCTGTCTGTCTGTCTGTCTGTCTGTATATTCATCAAACTATTCGTCTGTCTGTCTGTCTGTATATTCATCAAACTATTCGTCTGTCTGTCTGTCTGTCTGTCTATTTATCAATCTATCAGTCCATCTGTCCGTCTGTCTGTCTGTCTATTCATCAAACTATTCGTCTGTCTGTCTGTCTGTCTGTCTGTCTGTCTGTCTGTCTGTCTGTCTGTCTGTCTGTCTGTCTGTCTGTCTGTCTGTCTGTCTATTCATCAAACTACTCGTCTGTCTGTCTGTCCATCTGTCTATTCATCAAACTATTCGTCTGTCTGTCTGTCTGTCTATTCATCAAACTATTCGTCTGTCTGTCTGTCCGTCTGTCTATTCATCAAACTATTCGTCTGTCTGTCTGTCTGTCTGTCTATTTATCAATCTATCAGTCCATCTGTCCGTCTGTCTGTCTGTCTATTCATCAAACTATTCGTCTGTCTGTCTGTCTGTCTGTCTGTATATTCATCAAACTATTCGTCTGTCTATCTGTTCGTTTGTCTATCTATCTATCTATCTATCTATCTATCTATCTATCTATCTATCTATCTATCTATCTATCTATCTATCTATCTATCTATCTATCTATCTATCTATCTATCTATCTGTCTGTCTGTCTGTCTGTCTGTCTGTCTGTCAGTCTGTCACTCTCTCTCTCTCTGTCTGTCTGTCTGTCTCTACATATCCGTCCGTCCGTCCGTCCGTCCGTCTATCTATCTATCTATCTATCTATCTATCTATCTATCTATCTATCTATCTATCTATCTATCTATCTATCTATCTATCTATCTATCTATCTATCTATCTATCTATCTATCTATCTATCTCTCCGTCTGTCTGTCTGTCTGTCTGTTGGTCTGTCGGTCTGTCACTCTCTCTATCTGTCTGTCTACATATCCGTGTATCCATCTATCTATCTATCTATCTATCTATCTATCTATCTATCTATCTATCTATCTATCTATCTATCTATCTATCTATCTATCTATCTATCTATCTATCTATCTATCTATCTATCTATCTATCTATCTATCTATCTATCCATCTATCTGTCGGTCTGTCAGTCTGTCACTCTCTCTCTCTCTCTCTCTCTCTCTCTCTCTCTCTGTCTGTCGGTCTGTCAGTCTCTCTCTCTGTCTGTCTGTCCATCTCTGTCTATCCATGCATTCATTGACCATTTATTTTCCTATGAAGTTCTCATAGTATCCTCTTTTTCCACTCCCTTCTCATTTGATTTAACATCTCTTTTCCCCCTCGCATTTTAGCATTCTGCTCCTTGGCTCTGTGACTGTCTGACCTTATACATTCTCTTTTTCGTTAAGTTACAGTAGGCTTCTGTCATTCCTGCCTTCCAGCACTGCGCTGATTCTCATCTGTGTAGCCTCTGGAAACAAACAGTCATCCACTTCTGGAACATATTCCACAGCTTTATGACTGTATTTACTGCATGCCAGCTTCTGTGCGAGTCTTTATTGGGTATGATGTTCTTATAGGAACACACTGCTCAGCTGCCAGTGAAAGGGCTTTTTAACAGGGAATCCCTCTCAGGTGCCAGACCGCTCACTCGGTTTCTCTCTCTCACTTTCTTTATTTGGCTATACTTGTTGTTAATGGTATAATAAAAGAGCTTATACGTTTATTAAAGTCCCTTTTTTAAAATCTAAGGTGGCATCATGATAAATGACAGATTTTTTTATATATATATTTACAGTTAAAGTCAGAATTATTAGCCCCCCTGAATTATTAGCCCCCCTGTTTTTTTCCCCAATTTCTGTTTAACTGAGAGAAGATTTTGTCAACACATTTGTAAACATAATAGTTTTAATAACTCATCTCTAATAACTGATTTATTTGATCTTTGTCATGATGACAGTAAATAAAATTTGACTAGATATTTTTCATGACACTTCTATACAGCTTAAAGTGACATTTAAAGGCTTAACTGGGTAATTAGGTTAGGCAAGTCATAGTATAACGATGGTTTGTTCTGTAGACAATCAAAAACAACTACAAAAGTAAAGTTCGGAGACAAACTTAGTCTGAAAGTCTGAATTCATTTTAAAGTTTAAGTAACTGAAGTACATTTTAAGAAGTTTGAAGCAGTCTAGGTTACTACATATAGGTTAGCATGTTTCTAGTATGGATTGGCATGTTTCTTGCCAGACTGTTGATAGGGGTTCAGAGAGGTTACTAAGTGGTTGCTAGGGTGTTCTGAGTGGTTGCTTAAGTGTTGCCGGGCAGTTGTTAGGGTGTTCTGAGTGGTTGCCAAGGCGTTGCTAGGGTGTGTTGACTGGTTTTTAAGGCATTGCTAGGTGGTTGCTAAGGTGTTCTGACTGGTTGCTAGGCGGTTGCTAACGTGTTCTAGGTTGTTGCTAAGGTTGTTGTTAGACAGTTGCCAAGGCGTTGCTAGGTGGTTGCTAGGCAGTTGCTAAGGTATTCTAGGTACTTGCTAAGGCGTTGTTAGGGTTTTCTATGTGGTTGCTAAAATGTTGCTAGGTGGTTGCTAGGGTGTTCTGGGTAGTTGCTAGGTGGTTGCTAGGCAGTTGCTAAGGTTCTAGGTAGGTAAGATCTAGGTATGGTTCTCGGTAGTTGCTAAGGCATTGCCAGGGTGTTTTATGTGGTTGCTAAGATGTTGCTAGGTGTTTTGAGTGATTGCTAGGCGGTTGCTAACGTGTTCTAGGTAGTTGCTAAGGTGTTTGTTGGTGGTTGTTAGGTTGTTGCGAAGGTGATGCTAGATGGTTGCCAGGGTGTTCCGAGTAGTTGTGTGGCAGTTGCTAGGTTGTTGCTAAGGTGTTCCTAGATCGTTGCTAAGGTGTTGCTTTGGTGTTCTGAGCAGTTGCTAAGGTGCTTCTAGGTGCTTGCTAAGGTGTTGCTAGGTGGGTGCTAGGCAGTTGCCAAGGTTCTAGGCAGGTAAGGTCTAGGTAAGGTTCTCGGTAGTTGCTAAGGTGTTGCTAGGATATTTTATGAGGTTGCTAAGATGTTGCTAGGTGGTTGCTAAGGTGTTCTGAGTGGTTGCTAGGTGATTGCTAATGTGTTGCTAGGTGGTTGCTAGGGTGTTCTGAGGGGTTGTTAGGTGGTTGCTGAGGTGTTGCTAGGTGGTTGTTAAGGTGTTGCTAGGTCATTGCTAAGGTGTTGCTATGGTGTTCTGAGTGGTTGCTAGGCAGTTGCCAAGGCGTTGCTAGGTGGTTGCTAAGGTCTTGCTAGGCGGTTGCTAAGGTGTTGCTAGGCGGTTGCTAAGGTGTCCTGAGTAATTGCTAGGCAGTTGCTAACATAAATTAGCATGTTTCTAGTATAAACTAGCATGTTGCTAGTATGTGTCTAGTATGAATTAGCATGTAGCTAGTATGATTAGTATGTTTGTTAGCATGTTTCTAGTATGCTTATTATGTTAGTATGTTCGTTAGTATGGATTAGTATATTGCTAGTATGAATTGGTATGTTGTTAGTGTGTTCAATGTAAAGTCAATGGCAGTTTTTTATAATGGAAGTCTATAGGACAGTTGCTAAGTTGAAAAGTCATCAGTGATTGGCAGATTGTTAAATGAGTTAAATGAGCCCAACCTTAAGTCTGTATGACAGTCTGGCGCAAAGTTATGAGGTCAGAAAGTTTGGTCCAATGATAAGTCAATGGGACTTTTTCTGAATTTTCTGGGTCAGTTTTTTTTTGAAAACCATACGTCGGATCAGTCGGAAAAGATAAAGCAACTTAATTCAGTAGAGGTTTGGAGGTTTCTCAAGCCTCCATAACTATGGCTTAAGGGGGGTAATAATATTGACCTTAAAATGGTTTTTAAAAATTTAAAACTACTTTTATTCTAGCCTAAATAAAACAAATAAGACTATTTCCGATTATTATCGGAAATACTGTGAAAATTTCCTTGCTCTGTTAATTTGAGAAATCATTTGAGAAATATTTAAAAAAAGAAATAATATAGACTTCATCTGTAAGAGGGATAAAAATGGTATGTGAGGAGGAAAAGCTTGCCTTTCATTCAATAAGTTGTTCCCGTTTTAATTTTTACAACGAAATCCACTGTTGCTGTTCCTCTCCTTGCTTTTGTTCAGGTTTCATTTCCTCTGTTCATTGTTCCTCCTCCAGATCTTCTCAGTAATTCTCAGGTCACCGTACGAGAACTTCTGCTCTCTTCTCTTTGAGAAAGTGTTGAGTAAGTCTCACAGCTGGATTTGTTCCTCAAGTAATTTCCACCGAAAGCACAACAAATGCAGTGATAGAGCAAGACTTTCAACATTTGTTCATAAAAAATATATATTTTTAGACTATATGAAATAGTCTAGTGACTTCTGGAGAAAAAATAAATTTTATAATGTATCATATTCATTTTTTATTGTAAGCATAGTGTGAGTGAGGGGGGAATTAAGTGGTAGTCTTATTATTAGTTTTCTTCTTATTAGTAGAACATTCTCTTTTTGGCTGTACACTGTCACTTCCCATCCAACCTGATAGAGCTTGAGAGGTACTGCAAAGAGGAATGGGCAAAAATTCCCAAACACAGGTGTGCCAAGCTTGTGGCATCATATTCAAAAAGACTTGAGGCTGTTATTGCTGCCAAAGGTGCATCAACAAAGTATTGAGCAAAGGCTGTGAATACTGATGTACATGTGATTTGTCGTTTTTTTTTTTATTTTAATAAATTTGCAACAATTCCAAAAAATCTTTTTTTACATTGTCATTGTGGGGTATAGTGTGTAGAATGCAAAGTGAATTTAATCCATATTGGAATAGGGCTGTAACATAAATAAATGTGGAAAAAGTGAAGCGATATTAATATATATTTATATTATATTTATATTTATATTAATATATATATATATTTTAAATATTAATAATTAATATTAGAAATAATATAAATATACATTTGACCCCTCTGTAATGGTTCATGCCATCAATGCTAGGAAAAATATCATTTAATAGTCTGAAACTGGCAGTTCTAGAGCACCGATAGATATCTTAAGTATTCACAAAACACATTACTTGTAAAATGTGTTTATATCTGCATGTTGCCTAAAAAAGAAAACTTAGACATAATTTGTATAGTAATTAGCATAATTTCACATAATTTTGCATAGTTTGACCAATAGTAACCTCTAAAATAGTCACTAAATATCCATCAAAACACTGGAAAGTATACATTTTATTAAAAAAAAGTGATGTAATTTAAATACTTTAATAAATTTGATTCACCGAAGAATGTATTACCAAAAAAGGTTGATTCCCTGATTTATTAATTCATTCATTTTCTTTTTGGCTTAGTCCCTTTATTATTCTGCGGTCGCCACAGCAAAATGAACCACCACCCCCCTTATTGTCAATGTATAATTCGCACACTGGGGTGCGGGTTTATTTTTGGAGATCCTGGAAAGTCGTGACTAGGCATTTTTTGCCCAAGCTGTCAAACCGACGTCATCAGAGAAGGACTTCCTTTCCAAAGCAGAAGCAAATTGTTAGATTTTGATTAAAGATCATCTGAACTGTTTTTTTAATTAGTAGATTAACTTGTACAGATTGTTCACTTTAAGACTAACAACCAGCATAGCAAAATGTCTGGCCCAAATCTGGCCCACACAATCAGCTTTTGCTTGGCCCACATGCCGCAGTGAATTACAGTACATGACTGGACCAAGCCTGGCCTCCAGACAAGGGCCAAACACGGACCATATCTGGGCCAAGTCTCAGCCAAGATAAAAACCCATAACTGAGCCTGAACTGGGTCAGATATGTTGGTGTGTCACGACTGCAATGACTTTGACCCATGAACCCATAAACAATTACAGTTTAATGGCCGCGCTTTTTCTCGAAGCAAGCCGATTGGTACAGTGTTTTTCTTGACTCAAAAATAATTTAAATGGAGTTAACTTGTTAACAAATGTTTGGCGGTGGAACCACACCTCACTTGTCTCCTTAAATAATCACCTACTGGACACTGTTCTTCTCGTTCTCCCACCCTCCCTCCCTCTACTTCCTCGCATCCCATTAACAATCCTATAACCCTCTCCTCACACCTAGGTTAAATTGGGGTGTCCAATCACTCAACCAAAATATTACAGAGACGGTACCCCCACTCTGAGTATGTGGGCATCATCGTAGGACGCCCTACCTTGATCAGCCTACCTTCCTGTTCACGGTTTGTCCTCTTTCTTCCCTTCCCGTTCATCCCACTGTTCTCATACCATCCCCTTCATCCCTACAATAAAGTCTAGCTCATGTGTGGCGTTGTCCATGCTGGTGAAATGTATTTTAAAAGTGGGTCAAGATAGGCCAAACTTTCGTGGCCCACATATAAATTTTTTAACATTTTGGCCAAGTACTACCTTTGATATCTGGCCCAAGTCTTGTGTGCCACCTTAAAGACGGTGCTACCTCTGCCAAAACTGGACCATGTTTGGCCCACATGCTGTATGCCAGTGCCGGTGTACTGACGATCTGTGCTATCTCATCAGAATGTGCTACCGGTAGCTTAATCTGTCATATTTCATCTAACAAAACAGGGTTAGCACATCTTGTCAGCATCAAATGTCTTTCAGAATGAGCTACCTCCATAAAGAAGGGTGTAAAAACAGGGGTAGCGCATTTTGTCAGCTTCAAATGTCAATCAGAATGAACTGCCTCTCTAATAAACAAATTAAATATAAAACTAATGAAATAAAAATATTAAGGCAGTAATTCATTCTGATAGACATTTGAAGCTGCTACGCCTTTTCCTACATTGTTCAATCGAGTAGTAGTTAATTTTGATAGATGACAATATGTGTCACCCGTTTTTACATCCTTATTTAATGCGGTAGTTCATTCTGATAGACATTTGAAGCTGACAAGATGTGCTAACCCTTTTTTAGTTGATAAAACTTGATAGGTTGAGCTACCGGTAACTCATTTTGAGGAGGTAGCTCAGACCGTCAGAACACCGTACGAATGCTTGCTGTGCCAGCTTAATGCCAAATCTGGGTCAGAATTCTTTGCTATACCTGGGAAGGTGCGCTTTTAAAATAGATATTGTACATTTTGATTTCATGTGGACTTTAAATGCGCTCAATAGTTTAATTAATTCTTCATAATACAAGATTTTACTATTTTTTGAGTAAGCTTAAAATGTTTTAACCTTTATCAAAGAACAGCGCAATAACATCAAATGTAAATCACTGCGCTCTACTAGATAAGCTGCTGTGAATCAATTTAATCACATGAAATTTCTTTACATTTTGAGTGCAGAAATTGTTTGGTAGTCTACTTTTCATTTAAAGAAAGTGTAAAGAAAGCAATATGAAATAATTCGAGGCCATATCGATTGGTGAAAGTTTGCATGCGCCGTCATAATTACAAAGATGACCCGTTTCAGCTGTCACATTGTAAACTAGATTCAAATGTAAGATAGGAGCGCCCCAATAAGGGGTTGAAGGGTTAAATCTCACATGCAGCTCCAGCCAACCGCCTCCTCTAGCGCTCATCGGTGATTACCGGAGCGCGAGGGGAGGCGCATATATTTCGCAGATCAGACGCGCATGAGACAGCATTCAGTGCACGAGCTCCTGACAACAAGACCAGCTCTGAGCTCTTCCCCTCCTTGCTTTATTCATGGATACTAACCTGCTGGGATTGTACTTTCACCGCATGACGAGCCACTTTTGGAAGAGCCGGTGCTGAGCTCCACATGAGCTGCATGTACTCACTTCTAAACTTTTCAAAAGAATCCCAAAGAGTTTTATTATTCATTAATTGGCATAGCCAATGCAAAAGGCTTTAACTCATTGGATTGTTCGTGCTGGGACAGCCATGACGACCTTTTGCAACTTTTGAGATCTGTTTCTTCTTCTCCAGCATTTGGACCAACACCTGGAGCTCCAGCTCGGATTTTTTTCTCTTTAGACTTGAGCTGGTGCTTCGGGTCATTTATAGAGAGATCTCCTCAAGGTATGGTTCTGGACTCTTTGAGCTCAGGAGCGGATCCAAGGCTCCTACAGTCTTCATCTTTCTTGTTGGGTGGGAAATTGACATTGGAAGGAGATGAGAACCTTATTCTGCTGCTTTCTGCTCCTCACCTCGCACCTTCTGCTGGCAGCTGCTGAGGTAAAGTGCCAGAGATCTTATATAAAGAAAGAAGCACTTGTTACATCCAGCATGTTCTGGATTGTTTTGTCACACCAAATCAGGTCGCAGAGCTTATATAATCAACCTCATATTTCGTCATAAAGCTATTCAGTTCCCTCAATGTGTACATTTATGAGGTGTATTTGCATTATGATGTATAATAAACGATCTTTGCATGCAATGATCCTGAGTGCATGTAAGATCCATATTTTATGGTGTCAGTTCAGCTGTGTTTGCGTGTGAACATGTCATAAAATTTAGATATCCATAGATAATATCTACAAATATTATACATTATGCATTTAATAGGCTACCTGACGAAGTGGTCCGTTTAATTGTGCATTTATTTATGCATATAGATATATAGATAGATAGATAGATAGATAGATAGATAGATAGATAGATAGATAGATAGATAGATAGATAGATACTTTTTGAAATGCCATTTCCCAAGCTTCACTCATAGTCACTTACTGGCCTCGTGTACAATGTCTATTTCTACTAATGTCCCTGCTGTTTTTACTGTACAAAATCATGGTAGGGGGTTGACTATTGAAGATCGCCCTCTTCTGTCAAACCTTCAAAATATCAGAGAAAAATACAAACAGAGGAGACTCTTGACATTGATGTGATGATGTACTTGAGATGTTTTCGTCAAATGGCATTGCGCATCATCTCATCTTAATAAGGGGTTGCTAATTTAGATAAGGCATTTCTTCTATTAATATCTGAAGAAAACATTATTTTAGTTCCTTATACACGTATATATACTTAATATCGCATGATATTTAGTATCATTACTGAAATCCATGTATTTATGTGATAGAAAAACTAATTTTCCGGATGATTTATCAACTTTAAGGAGTTTAATTCTTGTAACTGATGCGCAATTGTCAATTCAGTATGTTTAAATAACTTTACACGTCGTCCAAATTTCGATCTCTTTTTGTATGTCTCCAGAAGGAGTTTCCGATCCCTCAGGAGTTCATCGACAGACTGTCCCACAGCGAAATCAACAGCATCAGCGACCTCCAGCGGCTACTGGAGTTAAATTCCCCAGGTAAATTCTCCTCATTGTTGTCTTCTTGACACCGCTCGTGGACTTTGTTCACCGTCTAATCTCGTGTGTATGCGCTGTACAAGCTATTTACAGGTGTTTTGCTGTAGTTGCTGTGGCTTCACAAAGCGCTGTATTTTTACGAGTGGCACGAAACAATTTAAAGGAATCCGACTGGCCACTGGGCGGACAGTCATAAATACTGTAGTCCCTTATTTACGGACTGCTTCTGTTTTTAGAGCGACGCATGGATCTGAGTCCAGGTTTACGTCACGGAGAATGGGAAGCCAGGTTTTCCTATACTTAAGCTGTCCGCAAAGTGGTTTCATTTGCCCACTATAATTTAATTTACAGGCAGATTACTGGTAATTACATAAAGAAAGAAGCTCAAGACAGTGTAATTTGGGGTATGAGTGTAACCAGTCTGGTTTCTGTGGTGAGATAGGTGTGCGAGGGAGACGGCTTGAAGAATGATAACAGAGTCTAGAGTTGTATCACACAAAGCCATTTCATTCATTCATTGATTTTTTCCAGATTAGTCCCTTTATTAATTAGTGGTCGCCACAGCGGAATGAACCGCCAACTTATCCAGCGTATGTTTTACACAGCTGATGTCCTTACAGCCGCAACCCAACACTGGGAAACACCCACACACAAATATACAGCCAATTTAGCTTATTCAATTCACCTATAGCAAACGCTTTGGACTGTGAGGGAAACCCACGCCAACACGGGGAGAACATGCAAACTTTACACAGAAATGAAATGCCAACTCGAACCAGCAAACTTCTTGCTGTGAGGCAATTGTGCTACCCATTGCGCCACTAATGCCGCCCTCAATTTAATGTTGTGAAACACATATTTTCCATCCATCTTTATTTCTATAGCGCACTTTACAATGTATTGTGGCAAAGGGATAGTTCACCCAAAAATCTCAAACATTTATGAGTTGCTTTCTTCAAAAAACACAAAAGAAGATATTTTGAAGAATGTTAGAATCCTGTAACCATTCCATAGTACTGTGGAATCAACACAGGTTTCAGTTCAGCTCAGTTTCCTCTACTTTTGTCATTCAAAACATCACAATAAATTGTAATGCGGAACGAAAATACGTTAATCGTAATTAATTAATCGGATTAGATCATTAGCATCTCGCTCAAAAATGTACATTTATTTTGGATGAAATTTTGATAATTTTCTGATTTAAAGTTTGACTTTTCTATATGTTTTTGATTCACATTATGTTTTTAAGACCGACGCAACATGAAAAGTTGCTATTTTCTAGGCCGATATGTCTAGGAGCTATACATCTAGCCCAGTGTATACAATTATATAAAATTGCAAAGTGAAATGTTGAACTATGATGATAACAATTAGTATTTTTTTTACCCTAATCATCTGCAGTGTCGTGTCTTAAAGCGATAGTTCACCCAAAATGAATAATTACTTACTATTTACATTCCCTCAAGTGGTTTCCCTCAAGAAATGACATTACATCGGACCCAACAAGAACATTAAAAACATCAAACACTATAAAAACCTAACAGAATAATTGAGCTTTTATAATTTATAAATGCATAAAAATATAGTTATATATATACAATATAACCCATTTTAAAGGGGTGGTCCACTACGATATCATATTTTAAACTTTAGTTGATGTGTAATGTAGCTGTGCGAACATAAACAACATCTTTGAATGTAAGACGCTCAAAGTTCAATGCTTAGCGAAGCCTACAATGAGCGAATTTTGGGGACTACAAAAAAATACATCCGGGTTAATGATGTCATAAACCCTTCAGGTTATGCACACAGCGCAGAGAAGGGGCGTGGCCAGAGGCACTGTAATGTTAAAACAGAGATGCTTCCTGGTGATGTGGAGCTGGTCTGCGAATCTCAGCACATTATGTTAGCTGACCAATCAGAGCATCTTGAGGGTGGGTCTTCAGAGGAACTAGGAAATATGACAGCCGTTTTCATGTTAGCAGAGTAGCTGTATAATCAAAGTAAGATATATAAAAAAATAACAAGATTTTCAACAAATAAAGCATGAGCACACATTACTTTGCATCTTATAAACACAACCAAGCCTTAAAAATACACTCTGGACCACCCCTTTAAAGAATAAAATCACAGAAGGGAATAAATAAATACTTAAATAACTATTGCCCAGTGAGTTATAATAGTTATAATACTGTCGATTTGTGCTAGTATAACTATTTATACATGTATTATTACACATTAGCTATCAATAGTATTGAAAATATGCTCTTATTCAAAAGTCTTATAATGACAGGATAAAAACTATCACAAAACCACACTGATTTGCTCCTCAGGCTTCGGTACTGCCTGCTTGATGGCATGAGCGTGAGCAGACTATGGCCAGGGTGGGTTGGATTCCTTAAAATGCTATTAGCCATTGTTTGCAGCATTCTTCAAAGTATCTTCTTTTGTGTTTATCAGAAATAAAAAACTCATAAATGTTTGAAATTAGAAGAAAAGTCGTTCTTAAAGGAACACTCCACTTTTTTTTTTAAATAAGCTCATTTTGCAACTCCCCTAGAGTTAAACAGTTGAGTTTTACCATTTTTAAGTTCATTTATCCTATCTCTAGGTCTGGCGGGAGCACTTTTCTCTTAGCTTAGCATAGATCATTGAATCGGATTAGACCATTAGCATCTCGCTCAAAAAAAAAAAATAAATAAATAAATCAATGAAATGAATCATTTTCTGATTTAAAGTTTGAATTTTCTATATATTTTTTTTATTTACATCATATTTTAAAACAGACGCAAAATGAAAATTTTCTTTATATTTGCCCTAGACGTACATCCTTGTTTGCAGCATTCTTCAAAATATCTTCTTTTGTATTTATCAGAAGAAATGAACTCATAAATGTTTGAAATTAGTAACATTTTCACAATAAAGAAACCCATAAAGGTTTGGAAACCACCTGAGTGTGAGGAAATAGTGAGTAAACGCTCATTTATGAGTGAACCATCCCTTTAACATGAATGAAGAGAAAAGAATAAAAGGTTTAAATCTTTAAAACAAACCCCGAGGACCACTCTGCTGTGTTAAAAGTAAGCTTATTAGTTTATTGTAAATAAATTATACATATTTGAATAAATAATGCCCTTACTTTGCATAAGTATAGGATAATGTACATCCAGCTGGTTGTTTTCACAGAATAAAGCCAACTGATCAGCATCCTGACCCAAAGCGGAGCTCTGTTGTTTAAAACTGAAGGGCTTTATTCTGATAACAACTGACTAGATGTGCATAATCCCAAGTTTTACATGACTTTTAGCTACAAAACTAAACAATTAGAGACAAACCATTGATCTGAGTCGTAATGCTTTAATAGTTATTTGAAATGTTTGCAGAAAGAAAAGTCGTTCTTAAAGGAACACTCCACTTTTTTTGGAAATAAGCTCATTTTGCAACTCCCCTAGAGTTAAACAGTTGAGTTTTACCATTTTTAAGTTCATTTATCCTATCTCTAGGATCATCATAGATCATTGAATCGGATTAGACCAGGGATGGGCAAACTCGATCCTGGAGGGCCAGTGTCCCTGCATAGTTTTGCACCAACCCTAATCAAACACACCTGCTTGTAGCTTTCTAGTGATCTTGAAGACACTAATTAGGGTGTTCAGGTGTGTTTGATTAGTGTTGGAGCAAAACTCTGCAGGGACACCGGCCCTCGAGGATCAAGTTTGCCCATGCCTAGATTAGACCATTAGCATCTCGCTCAAAAAAAAAAAAAAAAAAATTCAATGAAATGATTCATTTTCTTATTTAAAGTTTGACTTTTCTATATATTTTTTATTTACATCATATTTTAAAACAGACGCAAAATGAAAATTCTCATTATTTTTGCCCTAGACAAACATCCTTGTTTGCAGCATTCTTCAAAATATCTTCTTTTGTATTTATCAGAAGAAATGAACTCATAAATGTTTGAAATTAGTAACATTTTCACAATAAAGAAACTCATAAAGGTTTGGAAACCACCTGAGTGTGAGGAAATAGTGAGTAAACTTTCATTTTTGGGTGAACTATCTCTTTAACATGAATGAACAGAAAAGAATAAAAGGTTTAAATATTCAAAACCAACCCTGAGGACCACTCTGCTGTGTTAAAAGTCAGTTTATTGCTCCTAAATATATTTGATATCTTCAGAATTTCATGATGTGTTAACAAAAATGCCAAAATTTTGAGAGATTTTGTGGAGAAGGAGCATGCAGGGCTCAAAACTGCAACCATTTTGGGTCAAATATGCACCCAAAATGTAATAATGCACCCTCACAAAATATATTTGGGAGTATTTATGTAAGTGCATATAGTTGTTTTACTTTACTTGTTTTACTTTTTTTTGTCTTTTTACTTTATACTGGTTCAAATCTTCTATTCTGCTACTTGTGTTCCTCCTCCTTCTGTGTCTTCTTCGCCCTCTTTCAGTTTGGATAATATTACAGTGATCTCTAACATGAGCCGTCTCTGGGTTCACTGGAGCTGGTATTTACACAGACCCTCGTAATATATCAAAACGCAGCGGCTGCTTTGAAGTTTGGTAGAAAATATAAGCTTTTAAAGGGTTTTTTTCTGCACATTTGAAATAGTGACGTTTACATGATGTGCGGGTTAATCTTTGCACACCTGTCAGGAGCTTGTGTGGGTCATATTTCATTCTGTAATGAGAAAAATACGATCAAAAATGTTTGCTTTCTTTAACTAATGATGCATGCGTTATATTTATTAGATGTTGTTTAAGATTATATCATATGGTTGCTGATTGAGTCAGATTTGCAGCTATTTATTTTTAGAAAAACACACAGATAAAAGAGGTTTTGACCTCCTTTTTAAAGTTTTTTTTTATTTTGGGGGTGAAATAGAACTGTAATGTATTTGTAATTATATATATTTTTCTATTTTAAAAGTTTTAAATACACTGTATCTATATAATAAATAGATTTAACCTTAATATATGTGTAATAAAAAGGATTATTGTATCTTTATTGTATTATTGTAATTGTTTATATTTGTAATTATAATATATACTGTATATATGCACTTAAGATATGAACACTATTTAAAGTAAGTTTAGATATACAGTGGTAATCTAGTTTTTTGCTGGCCTCTTCATGAATCAGGCAGTCTGACAGACGCCCAAAGACTAAAAGACGCCAGTGATGGTGTATTTTCAGATCTTTGTTGCAGTAGGCAACAGCACTTCAAAGTCAGAGCGTTCAAAGCCATCACACGCCAAAGATAAACAAGTAAATCTGCTGTCTTCATGTTACTGTATAATCCTGCTGTAATGTTTCAACCACTCAGGAACTGGAGCTAGGATCAAAAATCAGTATAAAGCGTGAGACTCTTCACCAATTCTGTAAAATTAACCACAGAGCATATTTTAAGGGCTGTTTTCCCACAATTGTTTGTTTATTCTGCACTGAAATGTATAGAAGTTATACATATTTGAATAAATAATGCCCTTACTTTGCATAAGTATAGGATAATGTACATCCAGCCGGTTGTTCTCACAGAATAAAGCCAACTGATCAGCATCCTGACACAAAATGGAGCACTGTTGTATAAAACTGAAGGGCTTTATTTTGTTATAACAACTGATAAGATGTGCGTAATCCCACTTTTTACAACAATTAAACACAAAGTATTGATCTGAGCTGTAATGCTTTACTAGTTAATTAAATGTAAAGCTTGTAGAATGAATAATAATTTTAGCCCTTATTTTACAACTCTCCTAGAGTTAAACATTTGCCACTTTAAAATTAATTTAGCCAATCTGTGGGTCTGGTGGGAGCACTTTTAGCTTAGCTTAGCATAGATCATTGAATTAGATTAGACCATTAGCATCTCGCTCAAAAATTACAATTTGTTTCAATGAAATTTTGATAACTTTCTGATTTAAAGTTTGACTTTTCTATATTTTTTATCATGTCTTAAGACTGTCACAAAATGAAAATTAGCTATTTTCTCGGCCGATATGGCTAATAACTATACTAGTCCAGTGTAAACATTTATATAAAATTGTAATGCGAAAAATGTGCAATTCTTGATGTTATCAAACAAGTGTTAAGCTAAAACTGATAACAATTAGCTATTGATTTACCCTATTCATCTGCAGTGTCATGTCTTAAAGGTATAGTAAACCCAAAAAATAAAAAAAAAATCACTCACTATTTACTTTCCCTCAAGTGATTCCAATCCTTTAAGAATTGCTTTCTTCTGTTGAACACAAAAGAAAATATTTTGAAGAATGCTGAAAACCTGTAACCATTGGCTTCCATAATACAAAGGAAGTCAATGGTTAAAGGTCTCCAACATTCTTCAAAATATCTTCTTTTGTGTTCAACAGAATTAAAAGTTTAAAACAAATATGAGCAAACAATGAAATGATCTTTATTTTTGGGTGAACTATCACTTTAACTTGATTAACCTGGTTTTTGCTCCTTATAGTTCTGAGTTTTCCACTATTTGCGTTGCAAATTTATTATTTTTTTATTAGTGTAATTTTGGAAGCAGCAGTGTACTCTAATGCCTCCGATCAGAGCTCTAACCTCATCAAACGTCCACACAAGGAGCAAACGATGAGAGGGGAAGACTCAGATAGGAATCTCTCCTGCTAATAGAGTTGTATAATAATAAGAGATATTTCGAAGAAAGCTGAAAACCTGTAACCTTTCACAGTACAAAAAAGGCCAAATAATATGGAAGTCAATGGTTACAGGTTTTCAACATTCTTGAAAATAGGCTCATTTTACAACTCCCCTAGAGTTAAACAGTTGAGTTGTACCATTTTTAAGTTCATTAACCAATCTGCGGGTCTGGTGGGAGCACTTTTAGCTTAGCTTAGCATAGATTATTGAATCAGATTAGACCATTAGCATCTCGCTCAAAAAAGGAACATTTTTAATGAAATTTTGATAATTTTTTGATAATGTTCTTACGTTTTATACATTATGTTTTAAGACCGACACAACATAAAACGTTGCTATTTTCTAGGCCGATATGGCTAGAAACTATACTCCTAGTCCAGTGTATACAATTAAATAAAAATGTAATGTAAAAAAATGTGCAATTCTTGATGTTATCAATCAACTGTTGAACTATGATGATAACAATTAGCTATTTTTGTTTACCTCAATCATCTGCAGTGTCTTGTCTTAAAGGGATAGTATTAAAAAAATTTATAATTACTTACTATTTACTTTCCATCAAGTGGTTTCAAACCTTTATGAGTTTCTTTCTTCTGTTGAACACAAAAGAAGATATTTTGAAGAATGCTGAAAACCGGTAACCATTGACTTCCATAATACAAAAAAGCAAGTCAATGGTTAGTTTTCCAATATTCTTCCAAATATCTTCTTTTGTGTTCAACAGAATTTAAAGTTTGAAAAAAGTATGAGTTAACGATGAAACAATTTTCATTTCTTGGATGAACTATCCCTTTATTTTGATTCATCTGATTTTTGCTCCTTATAGTTTAGAGTTTCCCCCTATTTGCATTGCGTTTTTTTTTTTATGTGTTATGTAATTTTGGAAGCAGTAGTGGACTGTAATGCCTCCAATCAGAGCTCTAACCTCCTCAAACGTCCACACTAGGAGTGAATGATGAGACAAGGAAGGCTCAGATAGGAATCTCTCCTGCTAATGGAAGGATAATTTTAAAGAAAGCTGAAAACCTGCAACCATTGACTTCCATGGAACAAAAAAAAACCCAAATAATATAGAAGTCAAGGGTTACAGGTTTCCAGCATTCTTCAAAATATCTTCTTTTGTGTTCAACAGAATTAAAAGTTTTAAACTAGTATGAGTAAATTGTATTTTCTGGTGAACTATCCCTTTATTTTGATTAACGTGATTATTACCTGGATTATTCTCCTGTTTCCGTCGTGTAATTTTGGAAGCAGTCGACTGTAATGCCTCCGACCAGAGCAACTAACCTTGTCAAACGTCCACACGAGGAGCGAATGATGAGAGGAGGAAGGCTCAGATAGGAATCTCTCCTGCTAATGGAGGGATAATTAGAGGTCATGAAAGCAGTGACAGTGATTCAGGGAGGAAACGCTGTCTCTCTTTCCCTGAGGTCACGGCACGCGACCTCTCCGCTCACCTGGAACAGCCTGCACTTGTTCCTGCGCCTCCCAGCAGCCTTTTAACTTCTCCACATCCATCTGTCCACATCCAGGAGAAAACAGCGCAGACAGAGATGAAAGGACAGCTGTCAATCCGTGAAGAGCGGCTAATCTTGCCCTTTGTAAAACTCCTTCAGAGAAAGCCAGTGCCATGGACTAAGTGTTTTTACTCCACTTAAAGGCACAATATGTCAGATTTGTTTACACTGAAATATCCAAAATCCACTTAGAGGGTTATATATTTTGCTGATTTATGTCCTGGGAATATCTCAAATGTTTCGAAGAATGTTCAAATCTAGAGAAATAAGCAGTTTTAGCTAGTGAGATGAATCATTTGGTGTGTGTTCTTGCTAATAACGTCACACAACCTCGACTTCTGGTTTGGGTTTATAAAAAACAGGGAAACGGCACAGTCTCTTGAATATGTTGTGTGTTTTATTAGACTGCACAAAGCAGTGTTATAACAGAAGGCTAAAATGCATTTAGTCTGATAAAATAGGGTGGATTTTTCTCCATGTAAAAGCTGAAGAACTGGAAGTTATGGACTGTGGCATAATAAAAGCTCTGCTGTTTTTGTGCCACGTCAAGCTCCAGCATTCTCGTTTCACTTTGAGAGCTTTACTCTGCTTCATACTAGACCAGGGGTGTCCAAATTCGATCCCAAAGAGCCAATGTCCTGCTGAATTCAGCTTCAACTTGCTTTAACACACCTATTGTGAAGTTTCTAGTTTATTTACTGTAGTATGAGCTTGATTAGCTGGTTCAAGTGTGTTTGATTGTGGCTGGAGCTAAACTCTCCAGGACACAGGCCCTCCAGGACTAAGTTTGGAAACCCCTGTACTAGATCATTAGCATCTCGCTCAAAAATGACCTAAAAAAATTCAGTAATTTTCCTATTTATAGTTTGACCCTTCAGTTTTTACATCATGTTACAAGACATGAAATTAAAAGTGTTTCCCATTCTAGTGTATACAATTATATAAAATTTTAGAAAGATTGTATTGTGAAATATGGTGGCTCAGTGGTTGGCACTCTCACCTCACAGCAAGAAGGTTGCTGGTTTGAATCTCAGCTGGGCCAGTAGGCATTTCTGTGTGGAGTTTGGCCGTAGTATAAGTGTGAATGGCCCCACAGTGTGTTTGGCCGTAGTATAAGTGTGAATGCAAGAGAGTATGGGTGTTTCCCAGTACTGAGTTGTGGCTGGAAGGGCATCAGCTGTGTAAAACATGTACTGGAGTAGTTGGCGGTTCATTCCAGTGTGGTGATCGCTGATAAATAACACACTAAGCTGAAAAAAAAGGAGTGAATGAAAAAATGAGCAATTCTTAATGTTATCAATTAACTGTTGAACTATGAGTAGCATTTTTGTTTGTTTACCCTGATCATCTACAATATCTTGTCTTAAAGAGATAGTTCACTGAAGAATGAAAAATTACCTAATATTTACTTTCCCTCGAGTGTTTCTAAACCTTTCATATATTACCATGAAAATACTTTAGCTCATCCAGCAACGTGATTTCTGCAGGAGTATCATAGAATATAACAAGGACTACAACTCCCATGGTTCCAACTTCAGTCACTGCGTGATTAAAATACGACTTTGTCTGTTGCGATTATGCGCCCTCTAGGTGTGAAAATTACATATTGGGACTTTAAAGCTGCAGTTCATAACTTTTTTGGGCTAATAATGACTGGAAATGAAATTTTGAGCAAGTTACCGCAAGTCTACACCTTAGTCACATTCTCAATGGTATCATTGCAGTAATGTTTTATAATTTAAGTGTAAATTGGTGCGGGTTGCTGTTCATTACATATTTGTTTACATACAGTACTATTATATCACTATATAACCCAGTACAGTTATATCCATTCCTGCCAACACTCCCGTTTTTCCCTGGAGTCTCTTGTATTTCAGACCCATCTCCCGCCACCCTCCCGTTTTATTATTTCTCTCGGAAAACTCCTGTAACTTCACCCCCCGGTCCTCAGCTTTTTGGTACAGTCTATAACACCCCTGAATTGTCCACCCTGGTGTAGTGTCTGATCGCAGCGGCTGCCCAAAACCTGGTGCATAGTACAGTTACTTAGCTGTGTTATTCAGACACCTCAGCTACCGAGTATGAGTGCTGAGGAACTTTAGTTAGCTTTTTGGGGTTAAAAGAACATTAAATTCATTAAATTTGTCTGAAATTTGTCTTTAATTTTGGCTGTCGTGTTTATGAAATTTAGCTGATGATTAATTGTGTAAGAACTAAATTATTATGCGAATATTAATCTGTTTTGGTGCTTTTAGGATTTTATTTTTCGGGCTCATATAGAAATCTAATATATAGTTAATAAATTTCAAAATGGCAGCACGGTGGCCCAGTGGTTAGCACTGTTGCCTCACAGCAAGAAGGTCGCTGGTTCAAGTCCAGGCTGGGCCAGTTGGCGTTTCTGTGTTTGCTCTGTTGCCTCACAGCAAGAAGGTCGCTGGTTCAAGTCCAGGCTGGGCCAGTTGGCGTTTCTGTGTTTGCTCTGTTGCCTCACAGCAAGAAGGTCGCTGGTTCAAGTCCTGGCTGGGCCAGTTGGCATTTCTGTGTGGAGTTGGCATTTTCTCCCCATGTTGGTGTGGGTTTCCTTCAGGTGCTCCGGTTTCCCCCACAGTCCAAACATGTGCTATAAGTGAATTGAATAAACTAAATTGGCCATAGTGTATGTGTGTGAATGAGTGTGTACAGCTGGATAGGCATCCCCTGTGTAAAACATACTGTCTGCCTGTCCGTTCGTCTATCTATCTATCTATCTATCTATCTATCTATCTATCTATCTATCTATCTATCTATCTATCTATCTATCTATCTATCTATCTATCTATCTATCTATCTATCTATCTATCTATCTATCTATCTATCTATCTATCTATCATCTATCTATCTATCTATGTTGGTGGTTCATTACGCTGTGGCAATTCTAATGATTGAAATCAAATATAACATTTGCAATATTTTGAAATATATGGTGAATATATATGTGCATGTATGACATGGTTTATATACATATATATATTTGTGAAATCCAAGAATGAATTTTTATTTTAAACATGTGATTTG
Source organism: Danio aesculapii (assembly GCF_903798145.1). Lineage (NCBI taxonomy): Eukaryota > Metazoa > Chordata > Actinopteri > Cypriniformes > Danionidae > Danio > Danio aesculapii. The sequence goes on along the minus strand of NC_079437.1, from coordinate 11,207,746 downwards.
GATATATTGCCACATATCAGATATCTATGGTGCTCTGTTATGCCTTTTAATTAATTAATAATTGTTCAAAATCATTTATATTCGTTAACTTGTTTGGAAGTTGTCACTTTGCACCTTTAAATATTAAATAGTGCACATATATGTAACACATATACACACACACACACACACACACACACACACACACACACACACACACACACACACACACACACACACATACACGCGCGCACACACAGATAGTTAAGAGATGGTTTTGATGGCAGTTAAAGATCTGTGCTGGTAATGCAAAGATTATAAGTTGAGAACCACCAATTTTGTCAGTTGCTGTAAGAATGCTTTCATCAGCATCATGATGTATAATAGTGTCTCGCTGCAGGTGGATTATCCCTGTAATTACTGCGCTGCAAGATAATGTGGGTGAAAATGATGCTCGATGAAAATGTGTCAGTTTTACGGTGTTGAAGAGCAGAGGAGATGAAGGAAAAATGCACTCAAAATGATCATTCTGTCATCGTTTCACCACTCATTGCTCTTTGATTTCTTTACTTTCATATACAGACATTCTTAAACATCAAATGTAAGTAATTATTGGGTAAGATATAAAATGGAATTAATTAATGTATATCAAATCATTTATTTATTTATTTATTTATTTATTTATTCTCTCAATTAATAGAAACTTGTGATCAGCAACTAATGAAGAAGTGACTCAATAATGATTTAGCAATCATTTATAATATTTAAAGGCATGATACTTTTAATATTTAAAGGCATGAAATCGAGACTCATCAGACCAGGCAACGTGTTTCCAATCTTCTGTTGTCTAATTTTGATGAGCCTGTGCGAGTTGTAGCTTCAGTTTCCTGTTCTTAGCTGACAGGAGTGTCACCCGGTGTGGTCTTCTGCTGCTGTAGCTCATCCGCCTCAAGGTTCGACATGTTGTACATCCAGAAATGCTCTTCTGCATACCTTTGTGTTAACAAGCAGTTGGCCAGGTGTACCTAACAAAGTGGCCAGGGAGTGTATATCAGTAAATATGCAGACTTTTATTTTTTAATATTTAAGTGCATTTATTAATATTTATCTTTTACATTTTTTACCACTGTCAAACCTGAATAACTTCAATAAACAGAGAAGAAAAAAAATCCATAATCAAATGTCCAGTTAAAGTGATAGTTCACTCTGAAATAAAATGTACTCACTATTTACTCTAAAACTTTATTAGTTCTTATTTCTTTATTCTGCAAAAGCAGATATTTTGAAGAATGTTAAAAAGCTGGATCAATTCATCAACATCCAGGAAAAACAAATGCAATAGAAGTCAATGGTTACTGTATATCTTCTTCTGTGTTCCAGTCAAGGGTGAGTAAATGATGACAGAATTTTAATCTTTGGACGATCTGTCCCTTTAAATCTCTCTCCACAGTAGATCAGATCTGATTTCACATCCAGCTTTGAACAGCTTTGTTGTGCTTTTCCTGCTCCGCTGCTTTCAGTGTGTCTGGACACTAGTGCTTTCTGCCAGATGATCATCTGCTGTTTTTGAGTTGGAGAGAACAAAGTACTCGTGTTTGCCATCATAACAGTGAGTTTTGATGTGAACACCAGATAAGGATGAATTGCTGAACTCTCTCTCTCTCTCTCTCTCTCTCTCTCTCTCTCTCTCTCTCTCTCTCTCTCTCTCTCTCTCTCTCTCTCTTTCTCACCCAAATGCTCTTCATTTTAGGGGTGTAGTGGACATTTTGAAAGTGGGGGGGACAGCTGTATGAAATCCAAAAGTTTACATTCTTAATCACCTGTTTCTAAATGGTCTGTCTCAAAAAGTGAGGGGGACGTATTCCCCCCGTCCCCCCGGTTGCTACGCCCCTGCTTTATTTCACAAGACAGATGTTAAAGGGCTATATCAATAAAAATTGAAAATTTGAACTGTCTGTCTATCTAAAAATCTGTCCGTTCGTCTGTCTGTCTGTCTGTCTTTCTGTCTGTCTGTCTGTCTGTCTGTCTATCTATCTATCTATCTATCTATCTATCTATCTATCTATCTATCTATCTATCTATCTATCTATCTATCTATCTATCTATCTATCTATCTATCTATCTATCTATCTATCTATCTATCTCATTTATAGGACGATTTCGTGTTTTAAAAAGAGAGTGTGTTTATTGAATTACTTAAGGAAATATAAATTGATTAATACAATCTCTTCTATTTGAGGCAATATAGAGGGCTAGTGTTGGCAGCAACTGATCCTGCAGTGTTTTGGTGTTTGGTGGCAGTAAACTGGGTTTTCTGAAAGTTGGTGCTTTAATGTGGTTCAAAGTGTTAAACATAATGATCAATTGGTTTGAAATATGGATATATATAAGTGTTTCCCAGCACTAGGGGTTGACGAGTTAGTGTACTCGCATGCTGGGTTGTGGCTCAAAACATAAAACATACACTGGAGTAGTTGGTGGTTTATAGATCTAACGTTGTGGTAATGTTCACAGTGCAGTAGTTCTCTCTCTCTCTCTCTCTCTCTCTGTCTCTCTGCGGGTCAACGCTTACTCTTTGACTGAGTCTGAAAAACAGCTTCAAAACAATGGCCGTCCATTTGTAGGAAAGATGAGACGGGGCTTTTGTTGACGTGTCACTTGTGTTTCCTGCTGCAGGTCTGCGTGTGGTCATGCAGTCTTTCAGTTCAGAGAGTGGGTTTGTCTGCACATTCACACGTTACACAGATTGATGTTTAACTCCACTGCTGAAGCTAAAGCCAGCTATGGGAACACTGTCATATAACAAGCAGACTGGCTTTTTATTAGTGGTATCATTTATTAGTTAGATATTTAATTATTGTTGCTTATTTTACAGGTATATTCCAGCAAATGATTGATTTCTTATTTATAAACAAATAATAGCATGTCAGAAAAGCATGTCTGAAAACATGGCACCGGCTTCAAAAGTTTGTATTGTAAATTTGTCATCAGCCATAAAAAGGGTTAGCACTGTCTCCTCACAGCAAGAAGGTCGCTGGTTCGAGTCTCAGCTGGGCCATTTGGCATTTCTGTGTGGAGTTTGCATGTTTTCCCTGCGTTTGTGTGGGCTTTCTCCATTTTCCCCCTCAGTCCAAAGACATTTAGGTGAACCGAATAAACTAGAACTAGAACGAATAAAGTAGTGTGTATTTGAAGGAGTGTATGGGTGTTTCCCAGTACTGGGTTGCGGCTGGAAGGGCGTCTGCTGTGTAAATAATTGGCGGTTCATTCCGTTGTGTCGACCCCTGATAAATGAGGGTCTAAGCTGAAGGAAAATGAATCAGCCATGAATAAATGGTAAATGCAGAGAAATTTCTTGGTGGTCCCTTAACTTTCTTCACAGCAGTATTTTTTTATAATTATTATTATTATTATTATTATATAGTATTGTATTATAATTAAACAGTACTTACATCTATAATTTGTATGTTCATTTAAATTTATTAATACATTAAAATAAATAAATGCTAGATTAACACAACAATGGCTCAAATAAGAACAATAATAATTATTTTATTTACATTAAATAAACATTTTTAAACAAGACTGTTGGGTTTTTCCATATCTGAAATCAACCCAGCGTTGTTTTGATTGTATTTATTACAAGATTTTTAAAAATATATTGATTATACTTTATATAGTTAGATTTACTAAAACTCATTCATTCATTTTCTTTTCGGCTTATTCCCTTTTTTAATCCGGGGTTGCCACAGCGGTATGAACCGTCAACTCATCCAGCACGTTTTTACGCAGCGGATGCCCTTTCAGCCGCAACCCATCTCTGGGAGACATCCAAACACATTTTTACACTACGGACAATTTAGCATACCCAATTCATCTGTACCTCAAGTCTTTGGACTGTGGGGGAAACCGGAGAACCTGGAGGAAACCCACGTAAACGCAGGGAGAACATACAAACTCCACAAACAAATGCCGACTGACTCAGCCGAGGCTCGAACCAGAGACCTTCTTGCTGTGAGGCGACAGCACTAGCTACTGCGCCACTGCGTCGCCTTTACTAAAACTAATATGGCATATTGGTTTATATTATATCAGCTCTTTCACTTATATCTGTAGTAGCTATTTTGGTATATTACAGTTCTTCTCAGTGACTTGAAAAATAACTAGTAAAAAATGTGTACTGTCATCATCACAAAGACAAAATAAATTAGTTATTAGAAACATTATGTTTAAAAAATGTGTTGGAAAAAGTATCTCTGTTATACAGAACTTGGGAAATATTAGAAAAATAACTCAAATATCACAGAAAGTTGAATAATTTTGTCTTCAGCTTCACTGTAAAATATTTTATGTTAAATTAGCAATCAAATAACATACATTTAACATCAAAATATAACATATAATAAATATATTTAACATTAAAAATATAGCATCAAATTAACTTTTCTACTCAACTTAAATCAGTCAAACCGACTCAAAATATTACATTAAACCAGGGGTGCTCAAAATACAGGTGTTCCTGGCTCAAAATACAGGTGTTCCTGGCTCAAGTACAGGTGTTCCTGTGGATCTACCTTCCTGCAGAGTTCAGCTCCAACCCTGATTAAACACACCTGAACCAATTAATTAGGACCTGAGCAGCAGTTGATAATTACAGGCAGGTGTGTTTGATATGGGTTGCAACTGAAATCTGCAGGAAGGAAGATCCACAGGAACAGGGTTGGTCACTCCTGCGTTAAACTGAAAGAATTTAGCTTGATTTAACCTGAATAACTTATTAAATTAAGTTAAAGTAACATTTAAAGTAGCATTTGTTGTCATGACTTTTTTGTCATATCATTTTTTACAGTGTGTATATATATATCAGTCAGCACTCTATTTATTCTCGATTTTGTCTTAAGATTAATTCCCTCCACTTTTTAAAATACCTCTATCACGAGTTGTTTAAACAGCAGTTAATAATAATCAAACTGATGTGGTATTCATGCGTCCAGCAGTCCCGCCTCTTCTTCAAACACTCTCAAATGGTTTTCTTACTCATTCATAACCAGCAAAAAAAAAAAAAACTCACAGAGGTTGTCAAGAGTTCACATTTGTTCTTTAGACACGTCAACGTAAGACTTTATAATAAACTTGGCAAGCGCGTTTCGGCCCCAGCATGACATAGTTCCTCCAGAAATCCATCGTGATGAATTTCCAATTAAGCCCGTGCATAAAGCAGCCATTGTTTGAGGGAAAAGAGTTTCAGAAGAAGGAAATTATTTCATGCTTTGGTGCCACTCACGCCAGTGCCATTTCGCCTCTGGAGGCTGCAGGGCATCTCTCAAGACTTTTCAATAGATGCATTGTGGATTCATAAAATGGGGGGAAAGTGATTTGTCTTTTTTTTTTTTGCTTAGTAACATGAAAGTAATGTTGGGTAACCTGTGTTTCTGTGGAGGTCCTGGAAATGAGGTGATTGAGGAGGTCAAGCAGAAGCACCATCAGAGGAGCCAGCATTCATACAAGAGCATCGCCTCTGATCTGAAGAGCCGACAGCTGTCCCATCGGCGAAAGAGGAGCGTTGGTAAGACGATATCAAAACAATCACTCTTCATAACCTGCTGTTTATTTCAGAAATCAGCACTTTGGTCTGGTGATTTGTGATCCTGGACCACAAAATCTGACTTTTTTGTACTTTATAAGTAAGAATTATTAGTTCTCCTGTTAAATTTGAATTCTTTCATATTTTTTCCCCAATTTCTGTTTAACAAAGAGAAGACACATTTCTAAACATAATAGTTTTAATAACTCATTTCTAATCACTGATTTATTTTATCTTTGCCATGATGACAGTAAATAATATTTTTCTGTGTGGAGTTTGCATGTTCTCCTCGTGTTGGCGTAAGTTTACTCTGGGTGCTCTGGTTTCCCCCAGAGTCCAAACACATGCGCCATAGGTGAATTGGGTAAGCTAAAATTGTCTGTAGTGTATGTGTGTGAATGGGTGTGTATGGATGTTTCCCATTAGTTGGTGGTTCATTCCGCTGTGGCGACCCCAGATTAATAAAGGGACTAAGCCGAAAAGAAAATGAATGAATGAATATTGAACTTTAAAATGTTTAAAAAAAAATAAAAACTGCTTTTATTATAGCCGAAATAAAACAAATATGACTTTCTCCAGAAGATAAAATATTATAGGAAATACCATGAGAAACTCTTTGTTCTGTTAAACATCATTTGGGAAATATTTGAAAAATAAACTTCAATTAAATTTTGACTTGACTTTCGATGGTTTCCCAGTACTGGGTTGCAGCTGCAAGGGCATCCACTGCGTAAAACATATGCCAGACTAGTTGGCGGTTCGTTTGGCTGTGGGTACTCCTGATAAATAAGAGACTAAGCAAAAGGAAAATGAATGAATGAATGAATGAATGAATGAACGAATGAATTCAGATATTCAAGAATTCAATAAATATTGTGAATTGTGCAATATTGTTATCATGGGCACTTCAAAATACTATGAATAATTGTTTATTATTTAAACTTTTAGAGGGCTTTTTTACAAAGACTGTTGTATCGACATCAGTGTTCATCACAGTCACATGTTGTCACATCTAGTGGACGACTGAAAATCCCATTGCATCAGTTAAACTAAAATCATTTTGAATGAAAACTAACTAAAAAACTTTAATAAAAACTAAACTGACCCATTTGGGACTTGAACCAGCGACCTTCTTGCTGTGAGGTGACAGTGCTAACCACTGAGTCACCATGCCACCAAAGTCACAATTGTTTTATTAAAAATAACTAATAAAATTCAGTTGTATTTTTGCATTAACTTTAACATACAGTGCTCAGCATAATTGAGTGCACCCAATTTTGAAAATGAATAATTGTATCCATTTCTCAGTGAATATCAATATATTTTGGTGCATTTAAACAAAACAGATTTATTAAACAGATATATTTATTAAAATAATATTTTAGACACCATATTTAGAAATTGAAAGATTTTACTATTAAATTCAAGCTAAATATTGCTAAATTTTTTTTGCTTCTCTTCATTTTTCCTTTTTTTTAAACTTGTATGTAATATTTTTCTATAACATATAAATTTGGCTGTACTGATTTTTGGACCGTTATCGTAAGTTATTTTGTTGGATTATTCATTAGAATCATTAGAATATTAAGTAAAGCTCATGTTCCATGAGGATATTTTGTAAATCTCCTGTTGTAAATATATCAAAATTACATTTTTATTAGTAATATAAATTCCAGATATTCAAAAAGTTGCATCTTCAGGCCAAATATTGTCCTAACCCAACAAACCATAGATCTGTGGAAATACTATTTATCCAGCTTTCAGATAAATGATGCAGAAATCTCAGCTCCCAAAAATGAACAGTCAATTGTGACAGGTTTTTTGATCCAGGGTCACGTGTGATGAATTCTGTTGTTGCTTGGCAACTGTAAACAGGTCATGCACCGTTCTGGCTTGGCAGGATGATTGTGCATTTATGGTGCTTCATTGATAATTGTTTTACTATTGCTGTTATATAATGTGTAACATTGGAATATGTTGCATTTGTGTGTAGCAACATACTAATAATCAGTCACTAAGCAACAACCAGGCTATAAACAGAGAACATGGGCAACAAATTCAGGATTATGGGGTCAGGCTTTTTTGGGCTGCATTTATTCAGTCAAACATACAGTGAAATCAGTAATCTTGTGAAATAGAAACAAGGCACCTTACTAATCATAAAAATAATTTTCATATAATTAAAGTAGGAATGTACCTAAACATTTTACAGAACATGATTTTTACTTAATATATTAATTGTTTATTAAAGTCCCCAAGAAATCAAAACTAGTCATATTGATTTAGTTAGCTCACATTGCTAGTTTTGTGACTAGCAATTAATCTGTGCATGTCATTAAGAAAAATAAAATGTTTGCCCTTCTAATCTTTAATTAAAATCTGAAAATGCATTTCCTGTTTTTGTTTTCAGTTAAATGATCAGATTATGTATATCCAAAGAGCTTAGAATGACCAAGAGGCGACACTCAATAGAACGTTCCATTGCAACAGCAGCGCCCAGCAACAGCCTTGCGATTCCGCCATTTTGGAGTGAAAGCGGTCGGCTGTCCATTGGATCTTATTGCTGTCGCGATGGCAAGCAGCTGCTTTGTTTATTTATTTATTTATTTAAAAAGAGCATTAAAGCCGAGCTACAACCTGAAAGACTACAGTACAACACTTAAGATCACAATCAACAGCACTTTTAATAGTTTGTTTTACAGACTTATAATATGCTGTTGTTCTATTACCAAATCACACTAGAGTGTCGCCTCTTGTGATTCTATGCTCTTTGGTATATCTTAGCAAATGGGAGTGGCTAACATATTTAACCACGCCCCTCCAACTGTCAGTTTTGACAACAAACAGAAATGGTAAGCAGGAGGAGTCTGTTAGGCTGTAATAGCTCTTCTAAAACCTCTTTTCCCGATCTTTCTGAATGAAACGCCTACTTTACTGCATCCATTCAGCTTGCACTGGAGAAAACAATCCACGCCCACTGTTTTCTTGTTTAATATTCATTTGGAATTGCATCACATTTCGAAAAAAATATATACATATGATTGCAGCATCCAGTTCATTGGGCATGGGTCAAAATGATCATTTGGTTACTGCCAAAAGCATACCAATGCAACAAGGAATTTTTATAATACTGCATGTTAAAATTGCATTCAATTATTTAATCATTGAAAACAGCTGCTTTACATTTTTATGGGAACCCTGATAGATTTTTTTGAAATAATAATTTGATGCCTAGAATGTTCAAAACAACAACATTTATTTGATAGATTTTTAATAAATAAGATATTTAGTAAGAATGCTGAAATCTTCTGTCACTATTAAATTAATATTTCATATTTTTTACAGTACTGCAAATGGAATAATAAATATATTTGACACTATATTTTCACGTTATTTAAAACATTACAGTTGACACTTTGCATGCAATTATTATGTTTCTATGTATATAAAATCAATTTCTGCATTATAATTTAATAAAATTACTAAAATGGAACATTTGAACAGTGACCTTTATAAAGCAGAATTATTAGCCCCCTTGTTTATTTTTTCCCCAATTTCTGTTTAACAGAGAGATTTTTGCAACACATTTCTAAACATAATAGTTTTAATAACTCATTTCTAATAACTGATTTATTTTATCTTTGTCATGATGACAGTAAATAATATTAGACTAGATATTTTTCAAGACACTTCTATACAGCTTAAAGTGACATTTAAAGGTTTAACTAGGTTAATTGGGTTAACTAGGCAGGTTAGGGTAATTAGGCAAGTCATTGTATAATGATGGTTTGTACTGTAGACAGGCGAAAAAATATATAGCTTAAAGGGGCTAATCATTTTGACCTTAATATATTTTCTAAAAGATTAAAAACTGCTTTTATCCTAGCCGAAATAAAACAAATAAGACTTTCTCAAGAAGAAAAAATATTATCAGACATAAATGTGAAATGGGAAAATTTCCTTGCTCTGTTAAACATCACTTAAAAATATTTTTAAAAAATAAGGGGGGCTAATTCTGACTTCAACTGTGTATATATTGCAATTTAAAGTTTATACTGTACATAATTTATAATACAACTTATGGTGCATTTAGACAACTTGAAGAGTTTAAAAGCAAAATAAAAAACAAGTGTCATTTGAAATTCTCTTCTAATATTAGCATTTTTCTCAAGCTCCTATGTCTTGATTCAGTAATTTCACTTTTATGACAGAATAACTTATTCTCATTGCCTTAAACTTGAAATAACTGAACATTAACATTAGGGGCTGTGAAAAATGCTCATTGTAGAAAATTCCAGATGCCACTTAGCGGTTTTTACATCTGAACTTTTCACTTGTTCTGAAATGTTCCAAGCTTTAACTTAAACTGAAAATTCTGTCATCATTTACTCGCTTTACTTACTTGTCACAAGCCTTTATTTTAGTTTTTCTGTTGAACACAAAACAATATATTTTGAAGAATGTTGGAAACTTCCATAGTATTTGTTTTTCCTACTATGGAAGTCAGTGGTTATAGGTTTCTAACATTCTCCAAAATACCTAAACAGAAGAAAGAAACACAACAGCATTTGAAACCGTAAGTAAATAATGAGTCCATTTTATTTTTTGGGTGAACTATCCCTTTAATAAAGTGTCCAGGTTTTTTTTTTTAATTACATAAACGGCAGTTCCACTTCTGAGCACATAAGAAGCAGGGAACGCCAGTGTTTCTCCATGAAAGCAGCGCAGTGATCGGCGAGCATCTCTTTATTGGACTGTACGTGAGAGTATTTTGATTGGCGGGACGTGCTGAGGTCACAAACGCATCCGAGCCAGGAAATTCCAGACATTCGGAGTTCATGTCACAGCTCGTTGAACTGAGCAGAGTTCAGACTGGCACACACAGATCTGACATCCTTTCCTTTCTCTGCGTGTGTGTGGAGATTCAGACCCCTCATCATCCCATCAGGCCTCAGAGTAAACCGTGTGCCTTTTTTTTAACTACTGTTGCTCTGAAAGAGGCTGGAGGTGGAGATGGAAGCACTGCGGTCTGTCTTATTTCGGGCTCAGTAAATACGGAGGCTCAGAGATATTAAAAACACTCTTCAATATTTGCCACTCATGCAGGTTTAAGGGAATTTTGTTTAGCTGGATGGCATTGGTTACAGAGAAAAAAGCACAGTGGCAAATGTTTTAGGTATACGGCTGTCTGAAATGAACTGAAAAATGGTAGTCGGTTTGTGCGATTTGGTTTTTAATGTGCGATTATTTGCTAATTGATACTGTAGAATCATGTCAAACCACTGGTAATGCCACAGAATGAAATGATTGTCATATTAATGCGCCATATATTTGTGACCTTGGACCACAAAACCAGTCATAAGTGATAGTTTTTGGAAATTGCTATGTACTGAATATATCAGTATTTCCCAACACTGTTCCTACAGACACACTGTATATAAACAGTATATATTTCAGATGTCTCCCTTATCTGAACCATTCATTTCAGGTTTTCGAGTCTCTTCTGATGATTTGATGAGTTGATTCAGGTGTATTTGAATAGGAAGAGGTTGAAAATGTGTACTTTTGGGCTGCGTCCGAAATCGCCTACTACTACTCAGTAGGTACTGCATTTGAATTTCAATTTACTACTCGACCGTTAGAAATGTACGTTCTATACAGGATGAATGTGAGCAGTATGAATGGAACTCGGATGTACTACATCCACCATTTTGTCACGATTACGTGACCTAGCCACGTCAGCTGCATCGCAACATCACTCCCATTCATAAATTCCCTCATTCCGAATGCGCACTTCAGAATCTCGCCGGAAGTAGTTGGTCATCCGGGAACTTCTGGCATGATTTTTTTCGAATTCTTTAAATTTAGACATACTACTCAGCTCGCATACTAATTTTGGCACACTATAGAGTATGGAAGTGTCTGATTCAGACGCAGCTTTGGTGTGCCTTCAGGAACAGGTTGGGAAACACTGTATACTGTACATCACCCAAATGCTGATTAAAGGAGATTTCTGTTGATGTAAACTTTGTAGGAAATAGAATATTTGACTGAGATACAACTATGTGAAATTAGGAATCTAAGGGTTCAAAAAATGCTAAATACTGATAAAATCACCTTTTATTGATTTATTTTATTCATTATTTTTATTAATGTTAATATTATTAATTATTCTTAATAAAGTAAATTAGTCATCAAAATGCTAATATTGATCAATGCAATTAATGCAAATTGCTCTTCAAAATTGGAGTTTTGGTATATGTGCCGTAGGAAATTTACTATAAAACATCCATGGAACATGATCTTTACCTAATATTATAATGAATATATATATTTCATTTTGACCCATACAATTTTTATTTGGTTAAAGCTATAAATATATATCTGTGTAACTTTGTGGTCCAGTGTCAAATTTTATAAATATATTTTATTTTTCTATAATTTTATTTGTTGACTTATTTTATTTGTTGAAGTTTTATAAACTAAATTCAAGAGGATCGCGTGCTATGATCGACCGCGGCTGGTCTCTCATCAACAGTCATCGTTAAACCAATCAGATGAATCCAAGACATCAATAAATAGCCCAGTTTGTCTTAACTCCGTTATCTTCAGTTTTGAAGAATCCCCCCATATCCCCCTTTCCTCCTTTACCAGGGGAAGCTCTTGGAACCTCCCTAATCTCAGACCTCCTTTTATGCTATAGACTGTTTTGAAGGATGTTATCAAAAACAAAGTTCCCAACGTATTTTCTGTTTGACATATTTAATTTTCTATTATTCTAGAGCTTCTGAGAATCCAAAAAGAGCCACATATTGATAAATAATGATATGAGAGCTGTTTTAACATTAAGTTATGATTAAATTGCCTCTTGTTACAGTTTTGAAATGGTTTGATAACAAGCAGGAAATGTTCATGGGCCAATGACATTGAAATGGTCTAAATGACCAGGCGAGAGCCCTGGGCTCAAGTATGTCCAAGCTCAGGGTTCTCTCCCTGGACAGCATGCCAAACCTGCAGCTAATATAAAGCAATAGATAAGTGTGAACTCTTGAAATCTGGTTTAGGTATTCAATTTTAAATGGTAATTTTTTAAAATTATTTTATTTTAGTTTTAAGATATTATTTAGTTTAGCATGTTGTGCTCTTAGCGTTTGTTTAGTTTAATGTACTATGGTATTTAAATTGATTCTATTTATCGTCTAATTCTGTTTTATTTTACCGTAATTCTTTAGTTTGTTTTTAGTTCTCAGTACTTTCACCTGCCATGTGAATTTTATTGATTTATTTAGTTTCCTGTGCCAAGCTATTTTATTTAGCTTCATTATTATTGTAAAAAATATATTTTATAATTATTTTAAAAATTTATAAAAACATTTTTAGGGGTTTTCACCTTTAATGGTATAGAACAGACTAAGTAAAACTAACTTATTAATTTACCTATTTGTTGAATCCAGTAGAGGAGGCGGTGCCGGCCATGTGCAAGACCCGGACGGTGATCTACGAGATCCCCCGCAGTCAAGTGGATCCCACTGCTGCAAACTTCCTCATCTGGCCTCCATGTGTGGAGGTGAAGCGCTGCACCGGCTGCTGCAACACCGGAAACATGCGCTGCCACCCCTCCAAAAAACAGCACCGCACTGTCAAGGTAAAAAGCAGTGCATCTTGTAAAATCACTGTTATATACAGTTGAAGTCAAAATGATTAACCCTCCTGCTATTTGTTTTTCTTTTTCAAATATTTCCCAAATGATGTTTAACAGAGCAAGGAATTTTTCACAGTATTTGCTATAATATTTTTTCTTCTGGAGAAAGTCTTATTTGTTTTATTTCTGCTAGAATAAAAGCAGTTTTTAATTTTTTTTAAACTATTTTAAGGTCAATATTATTAGCCCCCTTAAGTAATATTTTTTTCAATTGCATACAGGCCAAACCATCATTGTACAATGACTTGCCTAATTACCCTAACCTGCCTAATTAACCTAGTTAAGCCTTTAAATGTCATTTTAAGCTGAATACTAGAATCTTGAAAAATATCTAGTCAAATATTATTTACTGTCATCATGGCAAAGATAAAATAAATCAGTTATTAGAGATGAGTTATTAAAACTATTATGTTTAGAAATGTGTTGAAAAAATCTCTCCGTTAAACAGAAATTGGGGAAAAAATGACTTCATTTTACAGATTTCAACTGTATGGGGCTAAGACTGTATGCTCTCTGGCATCTCATTTGTGCTGCTAAAGTCAGATTAGTCAAGCTCCTGTCATCTAAAATACAGGACAAATGAAGAAAAATATCATCCTCAGTGATCAATATCAGGGCCACACCCACTCTAAAGCCACACCCACTCCACAACCACACCCCTTTTCATACACTGAAAAAAGTGTTGCATGCAAAACTGTTGCAAACAATTTATTTGTGTTGAATTTAAACAAATTAAATTGAGCAATGTTCAACTTAATTTGTTTGTTTAAATTCAGCCCAAATAAATTGTTTAGAACCAGTTAACGTAAAAAAATTGAGTAAATCCAAGGAATAATCTTTGAATAATTTTTTTCAGTGTACCATTTAAGAAAAAATGCCTACACTGTATAAAGTGATAACAAAAAAAGTCATGACTACAAATGTTTTATATTACTTTAAGTTATTTTTAAAAGTTAATCAGGTTTCAACTACTTTTTTGAAGTTTTGCAAAGTTGCAAATATTTTTTGTCAGTTATAAGAATGCTATAGAGACGACTAGAACAGTTAATTTGATTCAACTAAAAAAAAATTAAGGCACCAATGCCTAAGCTGATTTTTTTACAGTGTATGATCAGAAAGATGTTCAATGTTCGCAACATTCATGATTAAAAATGCTTCATGTGACACTGAAATCTGAAATAATATATATTTTAAATTATATTCAGACTGAAAACTGTTATTTTAGACTGTAATATTTCATATAAACCTTAAAAGATCTTACCAGACCCAACCTTTTGAATGATCCCAGCAAGCACAATATGTCAACATGACGTCCGATTGACATTGTACCCCAACATCGGGGGACATTTATTTTGTTTGGATATGAAAATCGGGTTGACGTCAGAACCCAACGTCAATGTCCAACGTCAGACAGATGTTGCATTTTGGTCACTTTCCAACGCAACCTAAAAACCACGTCTACTGATGTTACAGCATGACGTTGTGTGGACGTTACCAATATGACGTCTATTAGATGTTTCATTTGGGTTGCCATACCTGATGAATAAATCTCAGTATTTGACATCAATATGACGTAGGTTTAAAGCACAACGTTGCATTTTGGTCATTTACTAACACAACATAAAATCAACCAAATATCAACATCATTTCATGTCATTACTGGATGTCGAAATAACATCCAAGATTTTATTAGATGCTGACAAACTAAATCTAAACTAATGTTAATGTTTTATGGTGTTGTGTGTCTGCTGGGATGATGTGTTTATATTTACAGGATGTAGTTTTAAATAGGTTTAAAGAAACCACGGAAGGCAATTTTGTTTTATTTTTTTATTTATTTGTCCATTTATTCATCTCCGCCATCTTCTGAATGGTCATTCAGTTGATTTGTATAGGGTTTTTCATTTTTTCCGCATAAAATGAATACAGATGTTAGTCTTGTATGGATTTTTTTTCCAGTGTAGAGCACAAGGATGGGCTGAGAATATATTATGTGTGTTTCTTTCCAGCTGTGGTGGTATATAAATTTGAGCAAGTGCTCTTAAGAGTATGTATTTACCCTTCTCTCACTTTTTCCTTCTCATACTGAAAAAAGGAGCAGGTCTGCACAAGCTAGTGCTGTTCAGAGCCGTGATATAAAAAAGACAGACTGTAAATAGGCCTTGCTGCACAGGGTGTGTGTGTGTGTGTGTGTGTGCTTGGCCACATTTCTGCTGTACTTTGGTTCATTGCAGAGATAAGCTGGTTTCAAAGTAGACACTGCTGGGTGTGGAACATAACACCAGATAATGAGACTAGCAACACTTACTGGAGTTTGTCCGCCTGTCTGTCTGTCTGTCTGTCTCTCTCTGTCTGTCTGTCCATCCTTCTCTCTGTCCATTCATCTGTCCGTTTGTCTGTCTGTCTATATGTCTGCCTGTCCATTCGCCTGTCCGTTCGTCCATCCATCTGTCTTTCCGTCTGCCTGTCCAACCATCTGACTGTCCATTTGTCCATCCGTCTGTTCCTCTATCTGTCCCCTGTCCACCTGCCTGTCCAATCATCTGTCAGTCCAACCTTCTCTCTGTCCATCCGTCTGTCTGTCTGACTGTTCGTTCATCCATCTGTCTGTTCCTCTACCTGTCCATCCTTCTGTCTGTCCATTTGTTCATCTGTTTGTCTGCTTGTCCATCCTTCTGTCGGTCCATTGATCTGTCAGTTCATCCATTCATCTGTCTGCCCATCTGACTGTCTCTGTCCATTCATCTGTCTGTCCATCTGTTCCTCTACCTGTCCATCCTTCTGTCTGTCTATTCGTCTGTCTGTCTTTTTCGTCTGCCTGTCCAACCTTCTGTCTGTCCATTAATCCGTCCGTCTGTCTGTCCATCTGTCTGACTGTCCGTTCGTCCATCCGTCTGTTCCTCTACCTGTTCATCCTTCTGTCTGTCTATTCATCTGCCTGTCCAACCTTCTGTCTATCCGTTCGTCCATCCGTCTGTTCCTCATTTGTTTGTCTGACTGTCTGCCTGTCCATCCTTCTGTGTGTCTGGTTATATGTCTGTCTGTCTTTCCGTCTACCTGTCCATTCTTCTGTCTGTCTATTCGTCTGTCTGTTTGTCTACCTGTCCATACTTCTGTCTGTCCATTCATCTGTCTGTTTGTCTACCTGTCCATACTTCTGTCTGTCCATTCGTCTGTCTGTTTGTCTACCTGTCCATACTTCTGTCTGTCCATTCGTCTGTCTGTTTGTCTACCTGTCCATACTTCTGTCTGTCCATTTGTTTGTCTGTTTGTCTGCCTGTCCAACCTTCATCTGTCCATCTGTTTGTCTACCTGTCTATTCATCTGTCCATTCATCTGCCTGTCCAACCTTCTGTCTGGCCAGTCGTCTGTCTGTCCGTCTACCTGTCCATTCTTCTGTCTGTCCATTTGTTCGTCTGTCTGTCTGCCTGCCCAAACTTCTCCCTGTCCATTCGTCTCTCCGTCCGTCTGTCCATCTGTCTGACTGTCCGTCTGTCCATCCGTCTGTTCCTCTACCTGTCTATCCTTCTGTTTGTCCATTCATCTGTCTGTCTATCCGTCCATTCGTCTGTTTGTTCGTCTGTCTGTCCATTCATCTATCCGTCTGTCGATCTGTCTGACTATCCGTTCGTCCATCTGTCTGTTTCTCTACCTGTCCATTTGTCTGTCTGCTTGTCTGCCAATCTGTCCAACTTTGTCTATCTGTCTGACTGTCCATCTGTCCGTTCATCTGTCTTGTTTGTCTGTCTATTTAGCTGACTGTCCATCCATTCGTCTGTCCATCTGTCTGACTGTCTATTTGTCCATCTGTCTGTCCATTCATCTTCCTGTCCATCCTTTTGTCTGTCTTTGTGTCTGCCTGTCTGTGTATTTTTCTGTCTCTCTGTATTTTTCTTTCTCTATCTTTACACTTGCAGCCTGATCTTCTCTCTTGACATTTTTTTTATCCTTCCTATAAGTTCTCTGGCATTAGCCCGTCCCTCCCTCTTTTCCACAGCAGTGATTGAGCTGTTATGTAAAGTGCAGATGAAGTTGATGGCTGCTCTTTCTTTATTATTATTATTACCAGCACAGCATATTCCTGAGGGTACTCTTCTCTACTTAATGTAGCTTTAAGGCAAGTCTTTTCTCTCAACAGCCAATCCTGTCATGCTAGTACAGCTCCTGTCTGCTTGAGCTGAGACTCAAATCTTCAGATCTGTTGGCTCAGATTGCGTTTCAGCAACGAATGCCAAATCTGCAGAAAACTTTAACACTAATGTTGCTGCTTTAAGTCAAATAAGAAAAGAAATGAACATGTTCAGCATATGTACAACCCATGCGTATGCACATAATCCTGTAAATAAAAAGTTATTTGGCTTTTTTAGCTAAAAGGTTTAAAATATTTCAGACACATTCCATATTAAATATTATTTTTCCTCCTGTTCATTACATATTCGTTCTGTACAGTCTGTGTTTCACCTCATTTCACCTCCTCCTCTCTCTATCTTGCTATAGTCCTGGTGTACAGTGCTAATGGTTTTCCCAGAACTGCTGTGGTGCAGTTTGTATCTATTAGCCTTACTAACACACTCACACACACACACACACATGCAAACATCATCACACAGTACTACAACAACAGGTGCTGCGGTGGAGAACTGGGGGAGGGAATAAACCTCATTTTACACTGAGGAGACTCACGTCAGAGCTTTAGTGTGAGAAAAAGGCCACATTTAAACATCTGTGAGCACAACACATAGCTGACGGGGACATACTGATATTTGACTGGCATCATTTCAGTTGGACTAAAGCAGAAGGGTATCAAGTCCTGGGGGACCAGTAGATTTGTAGCTCCAACCAAAGCACTTGCCTAGAGGTTTCAGTTGAATCTGAAGGATTTGATTGGTGCTGTTGTGTTAATTAAGGGATAATGTACATCCAGCTGGTTGTTATAAATGACAGGCTTATCAGCAACCTGATGCACAGTGGAGCACTGTTGTGTAAGATTGAAGGGCTTTATGTTTGGGATAAAGTACATGCGGGAGGTTGTTATCACAGAATAAAGCCTAAGAAGCTTATTGGCAACCTGATGCTGTTGTACATGATTAAAAGGCTTTATTCTGTAAAAACAGCCATCCTGGATTTATTTTATCCCACTTATTACACAGCTAATTGCCACAAAACATAAAAATTATACATAAAATATTGTTCTGAGCTGTAATAGTCTTTAATTAAATGCAAAGCTGACAGAATCCAAAAAAACCTAAATAGAGCTGATGGAGCATTCACTAACTTGTCTTATTCTGTCACAAGATGGCGCCAAACAGTCAAAAACGAACAGCTGACAGAAACGAAACCAGCTGACGTAGTATACACTAACCTGCACATTGATCAGTCACAAGATGGCGCCAAACAGTCAAAAACGATCAGCTGACAAAAACAAAACCTGCTGATGAAGTATACACTAACTTGCGCATTGATCAGTCACAAGATGGCGCCAAACAGTCAAAAATGCAAAGCTGACTGAAATGAAAACAGCTGATGGAGTTTACACTAACTTGCGCATTATTCAGTCACAAGATGGCGCTAATCAGTCAAAAATGCAAAGCTGACAGAAACGAAACCAGCTGATGGAGTATACACTAACCTGCGCATTATTTAGTCAGAAAATGGCACCAAACAGTCAAAAACGAACAGCTGACAGAAACAAAACCAGTTGATGGAGTATACACTAACCTGCGCATTATTCAGTCACAAGATGGTGCTAACCAGTCGAAAACGAACAGCTGACAGAAACGAAACCAGCTGATGGAGTATACACTAACCTGCGCATTATTCAATCACAAGATGAATGCGGGTGTAAGTATATAGATAAGAACGTAGGCCTATTGACTGATGATCAAGGTGGTTCGAAGTTCCCAGATGATCCTGTGTTATTTGGCGGTTGTTATCTTAGAATAACATACAGATTGACTAATCAAAATCAGGTAATCCAGACAGCGTGTAACAATTTGCAATAACCACCAGCTGGATGTACATTATCCCTCTTATTGCATGGTTACTTGCCACAAAACTAGATGATTAGACACAAAACATTGATCTGAACTGTAATAATTTACTGGTTAATTAAATGTAAATCTTGCACAAAGGGATAGTTCACCCAAAAATGAAAATTACCTCATCATTTATTCTCCCTCATGTGGTTTCACACCTTTGAGAACACAAAATTAAATGTTTTGAAAAATGCTGGTTGATGGTACTCATTGACTTTCATAGTTATGGAACTGATATAACTAACGCGTGCCCTATACTGACGCTGAGGAGAAGAGACTATTGAACAAAGTCTTTAATTTTGTTTTGTGAAAAAAATAACGCCAGCTTTTCCTTAGCATCAACAGTGAACAAGGCGGCGATGGTTTCATTGAAGTAGGAATATCTAGATAGACAGCTGAGATCGTGTGAGCGCTGTTTATTTTATTTGCATCGCGGGTTAATCGGGCTGCTAAAGTTTCTAAATCCAGTACACCGCTGTTCTTTCCTAATGAAGAGACTAAGTGAGGATATTCCTGATCTGGAATGTTTGCGAGCGAGTGTAAGAATACAGCATGTGATGTGGTTCAAAAGGCAAGTGTTTATGTGTTTGGATGAGCTGGATTTGGATTCCTCCTTTAGAGGTCGGTATGAAGGGAAATCATACATGGTTTATATTGGCACTGGGAGCATGAGGTGTGTTGCGAGTGTTGATTTTGGGTGTTTAAGAGGCTCAAATGGCCCAGGTTAGTGAGGATACGGGCCCCATCTCTGACGCAAGCACTGGGGAAACGCAAATAGTGCTAAATCGAATGAGCGTGGTATTAATACAGAAACCGAAAATATTCCAAAAGACCCTGTTGTATTGGAGTGGAAATGCTGATGGTGTTGACAAAGACTGCAAAACATACTGTAGCTCTGTGTTCAGATATATTGTTGAAATTGAACTATTTTAAGTATGCAAACTATTGTTTACAGTGATGCATTTATAATACAATGGAACATGGGAATTTCAAAAATGGCCAAGCTTAGCCCAAAGGTTCAGTTTGTCTTTATTTTACTTAAATTTGAGTTGAAACTACCAAGCTTTTTTTGGAATGTAAATTGTAATTTATGGCAGGGGCGTAGTGGACATTTTAAAAGTGTTTTTTTTTTTTGGGGGGGGGGGGGGGGGGGGGGGGGCGTTTGTATGAGATCATACATTCATATAATTATTAATTACCTGTTTCTAAATGGTCTGTCTCTAAAAGTGAGGGGGACGGATCCCCCCTGGTTGCTACGCCTCTGATTTATGGTCATTTTCAAGTGCTGTTCAGTATGGCTCACTTTTTTGGGGGCATTTCCTCTGCATTTTGTACTTAGTACCTGGTGCTTTTTTGTAGTACCACTTCGGCTGAGGTTCCAAGCAAGCCATAGCATTACCAAAACATGATCACAGATTGATCCAAGAGAATCAACACTACCGGTGCCATTGGATTTGTGACATGAGACACCGAACTCGCTATATTTAAATAGTCAACAGCAGTCACTGCTCTATTGTTGATTCATGCGACTAAGGCCTTGTTTTAGTTTGAAAACGGCATTTTAGAATGAAAACAATCCACGTCCACACTGGCATTTCATCTAGCGTTTTTGAAAAGATCTGAAAACACACATCACTTGACTACACACACACACTGTGGCATGCACTGCAGCATATGCGGAGGTCTGAGTCCCAGGCAGTCAGCGGGCGCTTCGAGCACATCTTCCCCAGGTGAGAGCAGCGCAGGTCGCACAGCTCATCAAGGATATACTGCTGGATCTCATCTCTCTATAGATATTAAACGTGATATTAAATTAATCTTGTCTATATCTAACGGCTCTTTGGTCTTTTGAATCTGTTCTCAGGTAACGTGTTTTGGCTGAGCGCAAAGATAAGTTAATATATTAATAATAATGGTCATTATTGATTAAAATTGATAGTCAGCAAAAGAGACAGGGTATGTTTCATATTTTTCGAAGAAAATGAAAGTTTGCAGTTATGTTATAGGCTCTGTAGTGTTTAAATATGCATACAGTGAAGATGACGGTCAAATAAATATGTAGCATCGTGACGCCTCAACATTTTTAGTGTATGTTAAGTTAATATCGAAATGAAAATAGGCAGTTCCTTATATCACGTTTTAATCTCATTGTTAAGATAAAAGTGAAAGGACATAGCCAGGGCGATGTGAACGATGTTATAAAGTTTCCTTTGAAAATTTACCCGATGTGCCCTTGGAGTTTGTTTTCCATATCAAACTTGCAAAGTCTAAACTTAGAAGGAAAGGATGCAAGACTGAACTGTGTGTAGGCTACTTAATATTGAGAAAAGGCCTCAATCAGATAGTCGAATGTCTGCAGCCACGCCTGTCTCAGTTTTTCCCCATACACACTGACACGTAGCAGCAGCGTTTTAAAACTTAAATGGCCTCTTCAGCGTTTTCAAAACGCTCCATTTTTTTGGTACTCGAAAACTCAGGAGTAGTGTGGACAGAAGGCGTAACCATAGGAAAACTAAAACATATTAGTGTAAACGGGGTGTAAATAATTTTTATACCACCACAAGAAAAACACTTAAAAATATTCAGCATCGTGGTCAATAGGAGAGGTCCAGGTGTTCTAGATACACTTTTGTTTGTTTGTTAATACACGCCCTCTAGTGGCAAAACCTAAATACTCACAAGCACTTATTAACACAGGTATCTATTTTTTATAGTGACCAAGTTCAGTGTTGACACACTAGTTAAGTAGTGTAAAAATTGTGCTTACCTAATTTGTGTGCACGTCATGATTTTGCCAAGTACGATGCGATCCTGGATTAACATCTATGTTGATCCTGGAACATCATTTTTGTTTGAAAATGTAATCCCTGCCCCTAAACCCAACCATAACTGTTAATTACTCCCAAAAACAGAGGGGAATAACAGTTGGATAACAATCATAGAAGTGCATAAACGGGATCGTAATCCTAAACTTAACATAAACAGTAAATATCCCTTAATTCTGATTGGCTGATTGGAATGTTGTTCCAGGATCAACACAGATGTCCTACTTGCCTACTTGGTGAAATCAGGTTGGCATAATTTGTGCAGTGCACATATAGTACAGTATATGCATTATGTACATACTCTTCTGGTGTTGAATTTTACATCCTGTTCGGGTAAAATACATGATGTTATATAGTCAAAAAACATATGTGATTATAAGACTCTGCTCTTTCATTCTTGTTTGTTTGCTTTTCCTCAAATGTGGTGGGCTGTAATTGCTATCATATCTGCAATTCTGTGTTCTTTCCATCTTTTCACTCTTCGCTTTTCTGACGGTGTTTAGGGACGTTTTTAAAGGGCTGTGACAGGAAGTGCGCAGATTAGATCACCTTTTTCTCCTTATCTTAGTGATTGTCTGAGTGCCAGTGTGTGTGTTTTACAGCAAAGATTTCGTCCAGACTCTTTCTGTAACTCTAGACATGCAGGTCACGAGATAAAAGTTTCCCTGATTTTTTTTTCTCCCTCCTCCCAGAACCCCTTGTTTCTGTTCAGGCCTCTTTTTGTCACTCGCTCAATGAGAACGCTTGCTCCCCACACCCCTCTTTCTCTTCTAGTCGCCCCACCAGTCGTCCGCCTGCCATCTCAGTTTCGCTTTTTAGCCACATCGTTTTGTCGTCAGATTTACCCACTGACAGATGTGCAACAAAACAGCCTGTCCTCTGGCTACATGTCCGTTTCCCATTGTTCCCATGCTAATTACCCATGATGCACCTTTCCTGATGCCCGTTCTTTCTCTCACCCTTTCTTTATCTTACTTTTCTTGAGGGGAAATCCCAATGCCAATTATCCGAACCCCGGACAATAGTCCTCACAGAGCGCAGGGCGAGTCAAAGGGGGTTGGGGTTGCTGAAGCCGGGGCTGGATCAGATGTCACACCATTAGAGCACTGTGCTGGGATTTCGCAGGGCTTTCATTGCAGCGTAAAGCACAGTAGTTTATAAATAGAGCTTGGAAGGGCCTCCTGAGAAACTTGGATCTTTTTATAAAGCTCGTTCGAGTATGTGGGCGAGCGCATGTGTGAAGTTCAGACCTGGTGGAGCTGGACTTGAAAGCGAGATGCAGAGGCAATGATAGATTGAATTTGAATGGAAATATTGGGGCGGGAGCAGGAAAGGATGGTGCGGGGAGTCCTTTTTTTCTTATTATGACCCTTTCCTGAACCCCTTACCCAACCCCCTGACTGGTTCTCAAGCCCCTCGGAGTCTGTCTCAGCCTTCATCCTCAGTCGCAGAACATTCTTGCACGCCACTGGCTGTTTTAGACTTGGCTCTGTAAATATAACCAAGCACAAGAATGTCCAAGAGGAGGGAGAGGTGGGCAGTGGACAGAGAGAAAGTGGTATAAACCAGTAACGCGGGTAGACAGAGTGACAGAAACCAGCCTGTCTCACTGTCTCTCGCTCTACCCACCTTCACTTTGGAGATTCTCTATAGATTTTGCAGGAGTTTCCAAGTATTGCGTCATTTGTTCCATAATGTTGAACCAATTGCCCTTACACGGTAGACTGAGTTTTTATTTGCACTCTGTGAGTCATGCGTTGAATCTACTGATTTCGTTTGAAGCCAGAAGAATACGCACAAGTGCATACTTGAATGCTTATCCAACCCATTGCAT
Organism: Danio aesculapii; assembly: GCF_903798145.1. Taxonomy (NCBI): domain Eukaryota; kingdom Metazoa; phylum Chordata; class Actinopteri; order Cypriniformes; family Danionidae; genus Danio; species Danio aesculapii. Next base: position 11,183,787 of record NC_079437.1, on the reverse strand, counting down.
ATGTACAGTCCTGTTTTGAACAATCAATAGGTATGCATACATACATTATCTTCAAAATGTAACTGCAAATGTGCTGAACATTAGCACTTCTTATATACAGTCTAGGCCAGTCACACATAACATGTTTTCACATTAATTTGTTACTTGGAATGGGGAAAATGTAGGGTCTCAAGATGCAGACCTTTTAAATTTTGCATCATGTTTTTTTTTCCCTGGGAAGAGTTGAAAACAGTGAAAATAAATCAGTCTTGAACATTTCTGTGGAACAACAGCATGCACAGGTGAATGCATAAACAGTGTCTTTGTGAACGGCACCTTAAGCCAGCATTGATGGTCCAAGCACCGAGCAGAAATGGTCCAATCCTACACAAAACAACATTGAACGCTGTCAAGCATTTAGCAAAACAGTGTGAAGGAATAAAGCCCTAAGCTTTAAAATTAGCACAACAAAAGCCACGATTCGACCCCTGTGTAAGGCCGTGTGGTTATTTTGAGTTTAGTGTGATGCAGTGGGGCGTTAACAGTGGAACATGTAACTGTTTTGGGCTTACTGCCCAGGAATTGTTCGACAAACCTTTCCACTGTTGCCTATGACTGATTGGTAGTGAAAGCTGAGCATGAAGAAACACTTGAAATGTAAGAATCTACTGCATTACTTGAAAATCATTAATAATTTTATGGCAAAAGTATGCACTATTATTAATGCTAATTATTGCTGATGACATGCAGAATTGAACATCGTGTATGCTAGTGTAATCTGAGCTATAACTGAGCATGTAGTTAACTAAAAATGTAAGAATCTACCTCATAATTTGAACATCGTTAATATCTTCATGGTAAAAGTATACAGTATTGTTAATGCTAATTGCTTATTAATGCTAATGACATGCAGAATTGGAATCCTGTATGCTAGTGTAAGCTGATCTATAACTGAGCATGTAGTACCCTAATAATGTAAAAATCTAGCACACAATTTGAATTTTTTTAATAATTTTATGGCAAAAGTATGCAGTATTATTAATGCTAATTATTGCTAATGACGTGCAGAATTGAACATCTTGTATGCTAGTGCTAGTGTAATCTGAGGTATAACTGAGTATGTAGTTAACTAAAAATGTAAGAATCTACCTCATAATTTGAACATCGTTAATATCTTCATGGTAAAAGTATACAGTGTTGTTATTGCTAATTAATGCTAATGACCTGTAGAACTGGACATCCTGTATACTAGTGTAAGCTAAGCTATAATTGAGCATGTAGTAACCTGAAAACATAAGAATTTTCCGCATAATTTGAACATCGTTAATAACTTTATGGCAAAAATATACAGTATTGTTAATGCTAATTGCTAATTGATGCTAATGACATGCCGAATTGGACATCCTGTAGGCTAGTGTAAGCTAATCTATAACTGAGCATATAGTAACCTAAAAATCTACCGCATAATTTGAACATCGTTGATAACTTTATGGCAAAAGTATACAGTATTGTTAATGCTAATTGGTAATTGATGCTAATGACATGCCGAATTGGACATCCTGTATGCTAGTGTAAGCTGATCTGTAACTGAGCAGGTAGTACCCTAATAATGTAAAAATATACAGCATGATTTGAAAGTCGTTAATATCTTCGTGGCAAAAGTATACAATATTTTTAATGCTAATTGCTAATTAATGCTAATGACATGCAGAATTGGACAACCTGTATGCTTGTGTAAGCTGATCTATAACTGAGCATGTAGTAACCTAAAAATAAGAATCTACCGCATAATTTGAACATCGTTGATAACTTTATGGCAAAAGTATACAGTATTGTTAATGCTAATTGCTAATTAATGCTAATGACATGCAGAATTGGACAACCTGTATGCTAGTGTAAGCTGATCTATAATTGAGCATGTAGTTACCTAAAAATGTAAGAATCTAACGCATAATTTAAAAATCTTTAATATCTTTACGACTAAAGTATACACTATTGTTAATGCTAATTGCTAATTAATGCTAATGACGTGCAGAACTGGACATCCTGTATACTATAGTAAGCTGATCTATAACTGAGCATGTAGTAACCTAAAAATAAGAATCTACAGCATGATTTGAACATCGTTAATAACTTTATGGCAAAAGTATACAGTATTGTTAATGCTAATTGCTAATTAATGCTAATGACATGCAGAATTGGACAACCTGTATGCTAGTGTAAGCTGATCTATAACTGAGCATGTAGTACCCTAATAATGTAAAAATCTACAGCATGATTTGAAAGTCATTAATATCTTCACAGCAAAAGTATACAATATTTTTAATGCTAATTGCTAATTAATGCTAATGATGTGCAGAATTGGACAACCTGTGTGCTAGTGTAAGCTGATCTGTAACTGAGCATGTAGTACCCTAATAATGTAAAAATCTACAGCATGATTTGAACATCGATAATATCTTCATGGCAAAAGTATTGTTAATGTTAATTGCTAATTAATGCTAATGACATGCAGAATTGAGCAGCTTTTATGCTTCATCATCAAATATGACTGAAAAACACTTAACTTCTCACCTAACCTGGCCTTTCTCTGTTCTTCCAGGTGGCAAAGGTAGAGTTTGCGTCGCGTAAGAAAGCGAAATTGAAGGAGGTGCTGGTCCGGTTAGAGGATCACCTGGAATGCATATGCACATCCCAGCATCACGTGATAGAGCACGTGGAGGCAGACACAGGTATGTATGGGACGTATGCTTAATGTTTGGCCTGATCTGTGATGATTATTTGGCTGTGGATTGTGCGGCATTGTGCGGTCACCACAATCAAACACACCTGTTGGTCAGCCTGCTATTGCCAAACGTCAATGCTTGTGCGAGCTTGTGTTTTACTGTGCTGGCCGATGATGCAATCCAATGGATAAGAAAAACCGCAGGTGTGCGAACGCTGAAACATGTAGAAGTGTGTCTGAGAGTTCAGGTTCAACAGGTTTCTGCTCTTGTGTGTCGAGATAAAAGAGTTGGAAGGCTCAAATATTTATGAAGTGCAATTACAGTCTGTTTTACACCTCCCCGAGGCCATAAATTCCTTCTTTCTTTTATTTCTGTTCCTGCTTTCCTTTTAATCTGCTCAACCAAACCCTGCCCATCATCTGCTTGCAACCAAACTTGTGTTTCCAGGCCTACGCACAGTTAGAAACCGTAAAAAACGGAAACACAGAAAGAAAGCAGTGGCCGCACAGATCAACAAGGATATTCAATAAAAGGCAAACATTTCCTAGAACTCAGCGGACCAAAATATCCTGCAGGTAGGACAGCTGCGGGCAGATCTGCTGCCAGTTCTAAACCAATCATTGGCATGAACCAATCAGGAGAGAGGGAAGGTGCCCAATCAGAGTCACACAACACTAAAAACCAGAGATGTGTGCACTGTGCTGTGCTTTTGCTTTGCTGCATGTGTCACGGGTTTGTGTGCTCGTTCATGAAATCAGTTTGTGTTCACCATGTATATAATTTAGCTCTGTTTCAAAACCAAGTTAGGTGCCTTGCTGTTTATTGCCTACCAAGGTAGATACCTTTATTTTAGCTGCCATCCGAATCATTTGGTACCACAAGAGTTTATTTTAATCCAACCGAACATGCCCACTATGAGCAAACCGCTAGAAAGCAACCTGAAGTTTCTGCTTACATATATCTTAAAGGGGATTTTGCCTCAGTTATAGGAACTCGATGTGGCACGATGGCTCAGTGGTTAGCACTGTTGCCTCACAGCAAGAAGGTCGCTGGTTCAAATCTCGGCTGGGTCAGTTGCCATTTCAGTGTGGAGTTTGCATGTTCTGCCCATGTTGGTGTAGGTTTCCTCCGGGTGCTCCGGTTTCCCCCACAGTCCAAAGACATGCGCTATAGGTGAATTGGGTAAACAAAATTGGCCGTAGTGTACGTGTGTGTGTGTGTGAATGTGGGCGTGTATGGGTGTTTCCCAGTACTGGGTTGCAGCTGGAAGGCCAAAACATATGCTGGAATAGTTGGTGGTTCATTCCGCTAAGGTGACCCCAGGTAAATAAGGGACTAAACCAAAAGAAAACGAATGAATGAATGAATGATACACAAAAAAAAAAGTCCTGCCAGAACTAATTTTCCTGGTTGCTACCTCTTCTAACTACCCACAGAAAATGCACCTCTGGCTGGGTTAGACCCTAATTTAAAGGGAAAGTTCATTCAAACTGTTCCAAACCAGTTTGAGTATCTCCACAATAGAAGATATATTGAAAATGCTGGAAACTTGTAAACATTGACTTGTAGTGTTTTGTACCTACTTTTCCTACTATGGACGTCAATGGTTACATGTTTCCAAAATTCTTAATAATAATAATAATAATAATAATAAATATTTATATAAACAACTCAAACTGGTTTGGAACGAGTCAAGACTGATAATATTATGACTGATTTTCAGTTTTGGGTGAACTATCATTTTAATTCCCTCAAAAGGAGATCTTATTTCCAAAATCATTCAAATGAGCATGTCAAGAAGTGAACACTTCCTCTAGCAGACTATGATAGAAGCCCATCTGATGGTCTAAACTGATGTCTAGCTGTAGGCAGCTTGCTTGGTTTTGGAACAGAGCATGTTTGAAAATGTGTGGATTGATGGTTTTCATTTATTCGATCACAAATATGGTTCCTTTCACATAATCGTCCACATTGTTTCTTTCTTAAATGTGCACAGACTCTCCTGTAATACACACTACAGTCACTGTGCAGTGGAGATGTGTCACTTCAACACAAATTGCATGTGTTACTAAAGAAAAAAATTCACAAATGCAGATTCTAGAATAAAAATTGATCGCTCGCTAAAAGCGCTTTATGTTTTCTTTCTCTCCCTCTAGTGGACATGAGGTGAAACCACATCAAACGAGCGATTGAAGGACAACGGTGTCTACGTAATACTGCAGCAGCACTGGGACTTTGTCCTCTGACCCCATTGCTGTTCGAAAAAAAAAAAGATACTGTATCCAGAGGAACATTATACACAAACACAACACCAAAGGTGCTTTCTACGAACTCTGTCAAACACTGAAGACAAACGAGATTGGTATTCGGTTAATTATTAAGTGGTCAAACACTGGGCGGAAACGAACTTGACAAAGACAATGTTTGTGTCGCTTCTCTGTTCTTTGTGACTCTGCTAAAGGTCAAGGATGAGGAGAAAGTCTTTTGGAGAACACTACGTTTGTAGAGACCATGAACTTCACACATGCTTTGGATGGGTTTTTGGATCCAGATTGGCCTGAAGGATGGACTCAGAAAGTGGAAGAGCATAATAAAGGATGTGTTGTCATATAACCTTGCTTAAATAGAAGACGCTATTTCACGCTGCTGCTCTCTATCAAGTCCTCTTGGGTCCAGAACATTTCAGCTGCGATTTCCAACGTGCCTCTAGAAAGAAGCAAAGCGCTCAACTGCCTGTCCGTGAACTTTCCGAAGGCAGCGTTATTATGCCAGAATAAAGTATTTATGTATGCAATATCTCTTGCTCTCTACCATCTCTGTTGCTCAATCCAATGTAAGAACGGCTCATCATCTTCGTTGATCTGCAAGTATTATCAGTATCATTTCATTCTCGCTTATATTCTACAGAAGAGATAGGAAATTGGTGTCATAGGAAGATGGCTGTGGAAAGATGCTTTATTTTTGTTAAAATATATATTTATAATGCTAATGTAGAATCAAGCAGGAAGTATGTCATGTGCTGTGTTTTCTGTTGTTGTGGTGTATTGGTTGTATGATTGGAAAACACGACATCCACAGGTTGGCCGTTACTCAAGGTCAGAAAATTCATGGTTTCCTCCAAAACAACAGTCAATGCTGAGCATACAAAGAACATTCAAATAAACACTTAGGTATGAAGCTTTTGTAATAAATAAACAGATCGAAACAAATAAAGACTGCATTTTATCATATTATTATCAGAAATCTCACATCCTTTTTACTTTTTTTTTAAAAGGACAAACATCTTGAACACCTTAAAGTGCTTTAAAGTTGTCTTAGTTGTAAAACCTAATTGAATATGTATGCGCATATCTATTTTTCTATTGATTTACATGAGGCATGTTGACCCTGTTTTAATTATTACACAATTAATTAAACCAAATGTGTTTTCATGCACAGTATGATTATGCTCGCATGATCCATCTATTAGGAAACACCATAAAACTTGTAAGAAATACTGGATGGTCTTTCCTAGACATTTATAATTGATGTCGAAATGTTGTGCATGTAAACAGACTAAATGTTTCAGGGATGGCGAAGTACCTGTTTACACCTGGTAATAATTCAATTCAGTTCAATACATCTGTATTTCTATAGCGCTTTTGCAATGTAGATTGTGTCAAAGCAGCTTAGAAGTCTTCTATGACAGACTGTGTCAGTCCAGTTTCAGAGTTGAACTGCTGAAAATCCAAACACTGGAGAGCAAATCCATCGGTGCGCAGCTCCACAAGTCCCAAACCAAGCAAGCCAGTGGCGACAGTGACGAGGAACAAACTTCACCAATTGACGAAAGCGAAGGAAAAAACCCTCAAGAGAAACCAGGCTCAGTTGGGCACAACCATTTCTCCTCTGGTCAAACATTTTGTGCAGAGCTGCAGTCTAGGCGCCGGAGGCTGGAAAACACTGCATGTTCATTGCGGAGGTGTCAGTAGATCACCGGTGAGTGTTCCGGCTGGCCCACTGGATCAAGGCAGACTTCTAAAGACACATTCATTCATTTCTTTTCTTTTCGGCTTAATCTCTTTATTATTCAGGGGTCGCCACAGGGGAATGAACCGCCAACTTATTCAGCACATGTTTTACACAGTGGATGCCCTTCCAGCCGCAACCCAACACTGGGAAGCACCCATACACTCTTTCATTCACACACATGCACTATGGACAATTTTGTTTATTTAATGCACCTATAGCGCATGTCTTTGGGCTGTGGGGGAAACCGGAGCACCCAGAGGAACCCCACATGAACGCAGGGAGAACATGCAAACTCCACACAGAAATGCCAACTGACCCAGGTGACTCAGGTAGAAAAATGTATCATTTTTAGGTTTATTCTCTTAAACCAGGGGTGTCCGATCTCGATCCTGGAGGGCCGGTGTCCTGGAGAGTTTAGCTCCAACCCTAATCAAACACACCTGAATGAGCTAAACAAGCTCTTACTAGATATACTAGAAACTTCCTGGCAGGTATGTTGAAGCAAGTTGGAGCTAAACTCAGCAGGAAACCGGCCCTCCAGGACCGAGTTTGGACACCTCTGTCTTAAACAAACCCAAAAAGCCCAGCATAAAGCTTTGGTCACCCTGGACTTTTCTCCCTATATACTTTAATTCATATGTACATGAATGCGTCAGACCAGAAACGCAAGGTCGTGCGTCAAGTTTCGAAGTTCGCTGCATTGCAAAGTTCAAGCTTGGTGAACTCTGCGAAATCGCATCACTTGAGAGCGTGAGACCAATCGAGGATCAAAACATGACCTCTCTGGACAGAAATTTAAAATATTGAGCGATCACTCGCTTTTTTAAATGTCTAATCATCTTGTTTACTTCGCAGCGCCATACGACAGAATTTTGCAAGCTTAAACTCTAGTGTGACCGCAGCTTAAGGAGGTAGCTCTCAGACTCTGCTCTCTCTTTCATATCCCTTATTGGCCACTCTCTCCATCCCAATCACTGCAAAGACACAGGTGTTGGTCATGTTTTTGGTCATGTTTTTGATTTACCTACTTTACCTACACTAGGAGACCGGCGGCTGCGTCCAAAACCGCCTACTACTCAGTAGGTACTGCATTTGAATTTAAACGTACTACTCAGCTGTTAGAAAAGTACGTTCTCTTCAGTATGAATGTGAAAAGTATGAATGGATTTCGGACGTACTACATCCGCCATTTTGTCATGGTCACGTGACCTACCTGCGTCTCTATGAATTCGGACATACTACTTGGCTTGCATACTGATTTTAGCGTACTGTATAGTATGGAAGTATGCAGTTTCGGACACAGCAATCCATTTAATCATGGCCTCCTCATGACAAACAACCAGATGCATTTAGACCTGTCCAGATGAATCTAAAATGCAATTCAGGTCACCTTCTGAAGTAGTTTGTGAAATCAGATTTATATCATCTCGAATGTGTTTCTGAAGGCGTTTACGCCTGTGCTTTTCACAATAAGACAGCTATCTGATCAGAATAGAAACACATGAAGTGACCAAGTTTAAACAGCTCCTAAAAGTTGGTGCGCTGACGTTTCTGGAGGTGGTATTTATAACATTTATGGTTTCATGCTAAAGTGCTGGAGCAGGAGCTTTCATGTTCATCCAGAGCCGGTGTTGTTGACTCTGGATGGAGTTGAGTCTTGCTGCGGGGACTCTTCTGGTTCTTGTCATTTTTGACACATGCCAGACAGATGGAGCAGTCCTGGCATGGTCTCCATAACAGAGAATGACACTTTGTCACACTTTTGACCCCCAAGTGCCTCGTCTGGCCATCTAAAGAGCACATGGATGCCTGAATCACTGCGAGTCACGGCACAGTAGAGGAGGTGGAGCACAGTTTTGACTGAATGTTTGTTTTGTGTTTGTAATCGTGAGTCATGCAGCCATCTGTCTAGTCAACCCTTATTCACTTTCTACAACATTTTGACTAAAATATATACAGCTGGGCTGAAGTTGTTATTTTTGTGGTGTCAATTACAACACAATTAGCCAAATTTGTTTGCCTTGTGGAGTGTGTAAGCTGATTTAGCTCTGTAGCGACTGCGGGTTTCTTATTCTCCACTTTGGCAGCTGGGTGATTTAGATTTGTTATGTTCAGGTGTTGGAACCCGTCTGTTCAGTGTTTCTGGACTGAACTGCTTGTATGTTTTGAGGATGCAATTCACTTCTGTCTTTAGCATTCTCCAGTCACACGCAATACTAAGTATATATTCCACTTCTTTTTCTCTTTAAAGCACATTCCTACATGACATGTCTTACATGTCTGGAGTTGTACAGTGACAGGACGTAGGATCATGGGCAATTATGCGTGAAATACAGAAACTTTATATGGAAACGCAGTCTGATTAGTGAGCAAGAGTAAGTAGAGGGACAAAATATTTCCGGAGTTCTGCACATTTAACAATAGATAACTCCTTTCTAGGTCAGTGTTTCCAAATCCTGTGATTTATTAGCCTCTAGGGGTTCATGATGGAACTACACGTGGCTTGTGAGACTGATTGAAATGCAGGTTTTTTGGCTTGCTTGGTAGTCAAAAATTATAAATTTAAATGAAATGTATATATGTTTGACATATTTTACTGTAAAACTGTGGGAAAATACAAAGATATTTGAGGATGATATCTCAAAAACTATGGAATGATTGATAGTGCTCACATACTAAAAATATAAGTCAAAAACAAACCCTTAAGATTAATAATAACAGTAAACTGAAGAACAATAGCAGTCTAAAGAAGGATAACTGCGGAAAAATTAAGTGTAACTGCTAAATTACTGTATAAAGTAAAGTATAAACAGTCTACGTTTAACAGCAGTACAATTTGCAATACGCCAAAGTACAACTGGAGTAAAAAGAAGTAAACTGCATCTTTACTGCAATTGTGCTACTGTATATTCTAATATACCAATGGTGTGGTAAGTGCACTTCATGATTTTGCCACGTATGATGCGATCCTGGATTAAAATCTTGATCCTGGATCATCATTTTTGTTCGAATATGTAATCCATACCTATTGCCTAGTCCTAAACCAAACTAAATTGGCGATTGGCCACAAGGTGTCAGTACCAGACTATATAACTGTGGCTTCACTGCATGGAAGAGAGCGTTGGTAGGAAGCACACAGTTTTTGACCGTAACGTAACGTAACGTGACGTGAAGTAACTCAACTCAACTTAAGGTAACAGAAAAGTGTGTATATAGATTAAGGATAAGTGATTAAGTAATTCTGTTGACTGGAAAATAAAGACGTTTTTATTTGCATCTATTTAGCCTACGGACTCTGACTTTACGCGTTAAAAACAAACCATAACAGTAACTTTTTCCCAAAATCTGAGGGGAATAGTAGTTGGATAACAATCATGTAGAGGTGCATAAACCTAACCGTAAGCCTAAACTTAACATAAAATGTAAACATATCCCTTAATTCTGATTGGCTAATTGGAATGTTGTTCCAGGATTAACATAGATGTTAATCTAGGCACATGTTCAGGTTTTTACAGGTAAGTAAAAACTGTGCTGCAGTGTTTTGAGGGATTTGTTCTTTATCTTCCCCATTTTGTAGAGATGTTTTTTGGCATTCTTTCATTTTCTTTTTGGCTTAGTCCCTTTATTAATCCGGGGTCGCCACAGCGGAATGAACCGCCAACATATCCAGCACATGTTTTACGCAGCGGATGCCCTTCCAACTGCAACCCAACTCTGGGAAACATCCATACACACTCATTCACACTCATACACTACAGACAATTTAGCCTTCCCAATTCACCTGTTCCACATGTCTTTGGATTGTGTGGGACACCGGAGCACCCGGAGGAAACCACAGTGAACGCAGGGACAATATGCAAAATCCACACAGAAACGCCAACTGACCCAGCCGAGGCTCGAATCAGCAACTTTCTTGCTGTGAGGCGACGGCACTACCTACTGCACCACTCAGTCAATCAATCAATATGTTATTAATTATACAGATTAGACCACAACTTTCTAAGGATATTTGAAGTAAATACTTTCTTGTTTAAAGATGTTTCCACAGCTTCTAACTAGAACAAGACTAATTGTTGTTGTTTTTTTTTTCCTCCATCCTGTCCACTCTTGTGGTATTAGGTTTCCCATGGCAATCTACTGTAGCAATAATCCTATAATTTGTTAGCGAAGTCCTTTGTATCTCGACAGTTGTATAGGAACTACTTACCATGCAATCATGCCTGACAACCCGGAGGTTAAAGGAGTATCTAGATGGCATTAAAGGAAGTATTCTGTAAAAGACAAAAAGCCTCTCAATTACATCCAATTTGCCCATGGAAATGTGCCACTAATTCACTATCTGGCAAATCCCAGAGTAGGGGTAAAGTCAACCAACTGCCCATGAGAGTAAGTGTATTGTTTCAGGCTGTATGCTGAGGAAGATTCACTATGCATTGATTATTGCAGGTATTGTTGAATTTGGAAGGTGACCACGTAGGAGGTGACCTGGCCAAATTAAACTTGTTGCATTTTAAGAAAGTTGTATCTACAGACCATAATTGCGAGGTGGGGAATTGGCCAATGCTTAGAGTGAAGTGTGCATTCACGGGCTGGACGACACTCAAAACCCCTTCCTGCTGCTGACAGATCATGGGAACCTTCAGTACGAAAAGCTTGCCAAGAGGTAAAATCCCAAACAGGTCAGTGGCTCTATTTATAAATATCATTCCAATGCTGAACGATATACAAAGGCGGTAATTTTTTAAGAAAGTTTGAGTGGCAGAGCACTTTTTAAAACTATCATTATTTTTGGCAATTCGGTTTGGCGCAGAAATGACATACTTGACGGTAGGTGTGTAATTTCTGTTGTGTAAATCCTCCCACGTACATTGCTTTTCTGCTGCTTAAACTTTTTAAATAAATTTTTTTTCTCCCTGTGGTCAGCTTTGGTTTGTCCCGGACAGGAACACTGGACAGTGGACATGAGGCTCTGGTCAAGACATCCTGGCTCCAGGGCTTCTGCACAGTCTGTATGAAACCCGGAATGTGAATATGAGTGCATGTAAATGTGAGAGGACACACACAGAGGTATCATTTCCCCAAGACCTCACACGGTGACAACAACTATTTATTGCCAATAACCTCTCTGGTGCCTCTGAGAATGCTGAATAATGGATTGGTGAAGCTCAATCAGTGGTGATGTCTAAGTTTCCAAGTTGCTTTGGATAAAATCATCTGCCAAATGTCTGAATGTAAATGTTTGGTAATTATCACTTCCTCCTACAATTAAAAGAGATGTGCACTGTAAAAGAATGCCGAGTTTAACACAAATGTTGTCACAACACAAATTAATTAGGTTAACTTAACTGTTTTTACAAATTTAAGTGGATTGAACAGAAAACAGTTAAGTTGTCCTCACAAAACTTAAGAATTGTGTTGATTCAACTGATAAGTAGTTTGAGCAAGCAGCAAAAGTCATTGTTTTGAGTTTATGGGTGCATTAAAAGTGAATTAGCAGCATATACGGTGGTCACAAAAAGAATTTGGACACCTTTTGGAACTTAAAAATGGCATACTTGTCAGAAATAATCTGCAAACTAATCATGTTAAAGCTTATTGGAGAGCTAACTTAACATATTCCTAATTATGTTAACCAAGTGGTCTCTGGGTTTCATCATCAATTGTTAAAAGACCAATTAGAAGGAAAAGTTCACCCAAAAATGAAAATTCCCCGGCCTGTTCTCATGAGGAAACTCAAGTATTTTACGATGCGTCATTTTATTGGCTAATTCGTGCAATTTCAGCTGTATGAAAATGTACATATTTTAAAAGGAGGCATGGCACCAAACCCCACCCCTAAACCTAACCATCATTGAGGGATAAGCAAATCGTACTAAATTGTGTGAATGAGATCATACGAATTCATATGAATTAGCCACTAATTAAAAAAGTTACGGATTTCCGTGAGACTGTTTGAATTCCTTTACCATTTCCACACACCTAAAGAATTCTATTATGAGATTCTTTCTTCTGCTGAACACAAAACAAGATATTCTGAATAATGTTGAAAACTATCTTTGACATCCATAGTGTGATTTAAAAAATTACTATGGAAGTCAATGGCTATTTTTCTTTTTCAAACACAAATGATTGGAGGGTAAACGATGACAGAATTTTACTTTTGGGTGAATTATCCTTTTAAGAAAATGTTAATTAATAATATTCTGTAATATTATTTTTGCTTGGGCTTATAGCTAAAAAAGACATTGTATTTTGTTGTCAGTTATACAGTACACATTAAAAACATTAAATGAAGAGATCTTTACAAATGGCTGACGCAGTGGCGCAGTAGGTAGTGGCTTAAGAAGGTCACTGGTTCGAGCCTCGGCTGGGTCAGTTGGTGTTTCTGTGCGGAGTTTGCATGTTCTCCCTGCATTCGCCTTGGGTTTCCTCTAGGTACTCTGGTTTCCCCCACAGTCTAAACACATGCGGTACAGGTGAATTGGGTAGGCTAAATTGTCCGTTGTGTATGAGTGTGAATGAGTGTGTATGGATGTTTTCCAGAGATGGGAAGGGCATCCGCTGCATAAAACATATGCTGGATAACTTGGCGGTTTGTTCCGCTGTGGCAACCCCAGATTAATAAAGGGGTAAGCTGAAAAAAAAAATGAATGAATGAATCTTTACAAATCCAGTCAAAATTTAGAATGGCTAATGTTGAATGAACTAATAAACACAAACTCAGCCAATATTGTAATCTTTCCAAAGATGAAGCCAAGTTTGGGTGTAAAAAAAGTAACAATATTTTAGAAAGTTTTGAAAACATTTTGTAATTAGCAAGCCTTAATAACATTTTGTTGGAGCTGCTTTTTTACAGTGTGCTTTATCACTGAACAATGTTCCACAGGGTGTCATGGTGGTGCAGTGAGTAGAGTGATCGCCTCACAGCAAGAAGGTCGCTGGTTCGAGCCTTCTATGTGGTGTTTGCATGTTCTCCCGTGTTCGTGTGGGTTTCCTCTGGGTGCTCCGGTTTCCCCCACAGTCCAAAGACTTGCTGAACAGGTGAATTGGGTAAGCTAAATTGTCTGTAGTGTATCGGTGTGAATGAGTGTGTATGGATGTTTGCCAGTGATGGGTTGCAGCTGGAAGGGCATCTGCGGCATAAAACATATGCTGGATAAGTTGGCGGTTCATTCAGCGGTGGTGACCTCAGATTAATAAAGGGACTAAGCCAAAAATAAAATGAAGGAATGAATGTTCCACAAACTTACAACCAAAAATCACCCAAAACCTAAATGTATGCATTTAAGTGCAGGAAAAACATGCATATCTTTATATTAATTGTTTGAAACCCAACAAAATTAATTTTGTAATGTAGGGGAGTGTGGGGCACAAAGTAATGCGGGGTAAAATTTAACAAAATGTAACAGTTTTAAGGTATTTGCTCAGGGTTAACCATGGCATGCTTCCGAGGTTTTCACCACAGTGTCAGTAGACGTCTTCCAGTCAATTATTGAAAATATTCAGCGAAATTTGGATGAGAAACACAGGAGAAACCATTTTTTGCAGCATAAAAGTATTTTTTATTATACTCAATATTATTTTTTATATTAAAAACAATTGTGAAAGTATGTACGTAAAATCTTATATTGTTGTCATTACCGTCTTCTAGGCTGAAAGATGAAACCATTTTAAAAGATGTAAAAAACAGTGACTGCCAGCCAGTTTCGAGGAAAACACAACACAGCGAGTTTAGTTGTAACAGGGTGTTACAAATAAGCCTCACACTGTTGGACACCAATTAAACCAACCAAATATTTTGTGAATTGTGAGTGTGATTTTGGGAACTTTATAAATAAAAAAATGTTTTTTAATAGAATTTAGATTTTTGATTTTAATAATGCAAATAAATCCAAATATATCAATACAATAGATAAATAAGTAAACATGCTGTGCTATGTAGAATTTTTAAAAGTACTAAGGAAATATACTATTTAGCGTTAACTGAATTTAAATTAATTGTACGAAATCTGACTTTATAAGCATGTGTTACCACTAATCCTCAGTCTGTTACAACTTGCTTGGCAGATAGGATAAATAGTAACTATTTTACTCCTGGCATTTTTGGCAATACTGCACAGAAACCATAGGTCTGGCGATCATACAACCAGTGCTCATTTGTAGGAGAGGCTTGTGTGTTGCTGTTTAAAAAATATGGTTTGTCTAACCCCATTACTTTGTTTATTATTTTTCCAAAACTAAAAAGTTTTACATTGTACCCTGCTCTCCCCTATTTTCAATAAAGAGTTTGTGCAATATCTTTTCGGGGGGTGGAAGGGGTGGGGGGTAAATGCTCATTTAGATTTTTTTGTTGTGCAACCAAAAAATACAGAAATAAAATAATCTTTTTAAACTTTTAAATGACATCTTTAGTGTCCAAATACGTTTTGGGGCCGCTGTATGTGCACTCATACAAATACAATTGCACAACGACTCTATTTGAAGCTACTGTATTGTTACATAATGACACACTGCATTCACTTCTGAGAAGTCCCATTAACAGATACATAAAAACAGACAAGGCAGAGACACGGAGGAGGGAAATATGTGGCGGTGTCTTGGATTGCACACCGTCTCTCAGGATTTGCGTCAGTGGCCGTTTTCATCCGTTTTGGAGCCGTGTGGTATCTGGAGGCTTGATTCAGAGCTAGAGCTCATCTTGTGCGCTCTCTCACCACAAGTGCCTTCTTTAGCCTCGGCAAATATTAGCTCAAGATTATTTTAGAAATAAAATAGTTTTCTGAAAGGAAGCCACGGCCAGTGATAAGGAATCCATTTAAATGAAGCTACTGGCGTTGGGGTATATTTATTATTTGCGCAGCAAGCAAAACCGTCGGTTAAAGCATTCCTGTGGAAATCTAAATTGAGAATGGACACGAGGTCCTTCAGAAGTTAAAGGTGAAGTGTGCAATTCCTGCAGCATTACAGGCCTCCATCTGAATGGCAAAATAATGTGTCTTTGTTTGTTTCAGGTGAAACAAGGGGGCATTGTTACATACACTGAATAAAGTGTTGCATGCAAAACTGTTGCAAACTATTTATTTGTGTTGAATTTAAACAAACAAATTAAATTGAGCGATGTTCGACTTAATTTGTTTGTTTAAATTCAGCCCAAATAAACTGTTTACATCCACTTAACATAAAAAATTGAGTAAATGCAAGGAATCATCTTGGAATAATTTTTTCAGTGCACTCCAGTCATAAACAAGGTATAGTGTAGAGTAAAATCTTTATTAAAATACAATTAATTTCATTGGATAATTCTGTTAAGACCTGAATTTTGTTCTAAGAATATTTAAATGTAGTATTTTCCTGCTCTTAAGGCTTCCATAAATGAGATAAAATAAAAATAAAAAAAATATCAATATATATATATCAAATAGCACTTCATCAAAGTTCACTGATTCATTAAAGACTATTCTTGACTCAAGAGCTGATTAATGTTTCATTCATTCATTTTCTTTTTGGCTTAGTCTCTTTATTAATCAGGGGTCACCACATCGGAATGAACCGCCAACTTATCCAGCATATGTTTTTACACCGCAGATGTCCTTCCAGCTGCAACCCATCACTGGGAAACACCTATACACTCTCATTCACACACATACACTACAGACAATTTAGCTTATTCCATTCACCTATAGCGCATGTCTTTGGACTTGTGGATGGAAACCGGAGCAACCGAAGGAAACCCACGCTAACACAGAGAACATGCAAACTCCACACAGAAATGCCAACTGACCCAGCCGAGGCTCGAACCAGCAACCTTCTTGCTGTTAGGTGATTGTGCTACCCAATGCGCCACTGTGACGCCACATATATAGTAGAGAAAAACAAAAGATTTAGTTCTAAAATTCTTCAAATTATCTTTTTCTGTTTAAAAAAACTCAATCTGGAGTGGAACAACTATGAGAATTTTCAGAACTCTCCCTTTCAGTGCTGTAGGGGAAACAGGCTAGTTTAAAATTGTGGGGGACTTGTGGGACAAAGACTTTCAAAGAAAGAGACTTTCGCATTTTAAATATATCTAAAATAATATGAAGCAGATTAAATAAACACATAAAAGCAACAATGTTAGATACTACATCAGTTCATGTTTGATTTGTGGTAGGCTTTTTTTAGATACAGTGGGTTATTATTTTTTCACTCTATACAATCACCTCCAATACACTACAAAAAACCTTCTGTTTTTGTCTCGTTTTTACTCCAAATATCTAAAAATTCCTAAATCAAGAAGCATTTTATAGACAAGTAAAAATTATTGTCTTGGTTTCAGACATTAAATGCCAAAATTAAGTGAGTCTGAATAAAAATAATTATTTAAAGCAAGCTAATATTTTTATGAAAGTAATATTTTTGCAGTGAACAAGGCTGCAATTTTAACAACTCATGCATTTAATTTAATATTTTATAGAATGAGTACAGGGTGGCATGGTGACTCGGCGACTGGTTCATGTCCCGACTGGCAGTTGTCATTTCTGTGTGGAGTTTGCATGTTCTCCCAGTGTTTGCGTAGGTTTTCTCCGGGTGCTCCGGTTTCCCCCACAGTCCAAAGACATGCTCTATATGGGATTTGAACAAATTAATTGGTTGTAGTGTATGTGTGTATGAATGCGAGAGTTTTTCCCAATAATGGGTTGCGGCTTGAAGGGCATCCGCTGCATAAAACATGCCAGAATAGTTGTCAGTTCATTCTGCTGTGGCGACCCCTGAAAAATTTGGGACTAAGCCTAAATGAATGAATGAATGAGTACATTCAATTCTATTATTAGTGTTCCTTGAATATATTTTTATCTTGTAATAAAAGGTGACCAGTGTATTTCAAGTAATCATTGAGTTATGAAGGAAAATGTTAACAATTTTAAACTAGCCTGTTTCCCCTACTAAAATGGACAGTTCTGAAAATTCTGCAATAATTGACTCAATAGTTGTTCCAATCCAGATAGATCTTTTTTTTTTTTGTATAACACAAAAGATTTTTTGAAGAATTTTGGAGGTAAATCTTTTGTTTTTCCCCTACTATATATGTAAATGATTACAAGTTTGCAACATTATTCAAAATATCATCTTTTGTGTTCAACAGAACAAAAAACTGAAACTGGTTTGGAGCAAGTAAAGCATAAGTGATGGCAGAATTGAAATTTTTTTTGGGCGAACAATCCCTGAAAAAACTATGAAAAAAATGAAAAGCTAAAATCACAACACTTCAACTTGTTACACCAAAACAAACTACATGTTTCCAACCTTTATTGTAATATATTAAGTTGAAAAAAGTCATTTATCTTAGGTGTAACCAGTATTACGAGTTTATACCATGGTTATATTTCAGTGTAGGAGCAATATTGAAGTGCTCAAAACATAACTTCTGGCTCACGTCTAAAAATGGCACCATTGCAAATTGTGGACTGATGAGTTTTTTTTCTGTGCGTGAGTCATGACCATCTACTCATGCAGATTCTATCTCCTTGTTCCCAAAAGGTTCATTCCCAGAGCAGTAGTGTGATTGTCGAGACGCTGAGCTGGCAGTAAAAATCCAACACTTCTGTAAAGATTGTTCAGATGTAGCATTCTAGACAAAACTAGCTCTGTTGTTGTTGGTATATTGTTAACTCAGTGACTCATAAGGTCAATACCAAATGTCTAGGTCTCTGTTCGTGTACCTTGCTGCCCATGACTCAATGCTGTCTCAAAAGAAAAAAGATTAAGATTGTGTTATGAGACATGCAATATCATGAAGCATCATTCATAATGTTTTTTTGCCAAAAAGGAATAGATGACAACTCTGTCATCATTTACTCACCCTTGACTTGTTTCAAACCAGTCTGAGCCTTTTTTGTCCTGCTGAACACAATATATATTAGATATATTTGTAGTACAAGATTGTTTTGGAGTTGAATATTTATATTGAAGAATATTGGAAAACTATAACCACTGATGTTAATGATTGCAGATTTCTAATACTTAAAGGCATAGCTCACCTAAGAATTTAAATTCAGTCATCATTTACTTACCTTTCACTAGTCACAAAACTGTTTGTGTTTCTTTTTTCTGTTGAGTTATTTTGAAAAATGTTGAAAATCTGTAACCATTGACTGCCAAAGTATTTGTTTTTCCTACAATGGAAGTCAATAAGGTTTCTGAGATTTTTCAAAATATCTTCTTTTGTGTTCAACAGAAGAAAGAAAGTCTCTTGTTAGATAATTAAGAATAGTACATTATCGTTTTTAGATGAACTATCCCTTTAAATGAAAAAAAAAACCTGAAACTTATACTTTTATTGGCATTTATACAGTATATCGCTGCTTTTTGGTGACCTAGAAAACTTTTATTATCCTCATTTGGGCATCACTTTGGATAAAAGCGTCTGACTAAATGTATTGTAAGTAAAGTCAACATGTAGCTTTTAAGACAACATGTTTACTCGCTTGTTACAATTATGTGGCTGAATAGGGAAGTGTGGCTGTACATTTGGTCTGAGAACCTGTAAAGTTAAGTAACTAATCACTTTTTTACAGTGCATGTGTCCATTCACACAACAGAAGTACAGAAGTGTGTGTCTCTCATTCAGGGATTCCTTTTCCAACATGGATAACAATGTTAGACACATAATGTCTGTTCAGCTCTGAGCTAATGTTTAAAACCATCCACCAGTATGTCTAAATACACCACCATCCAGACATATCGCTCTCACAAGTGCTCCGCCAGTCGTAAAAACCCATGCCAAACTTGGATTAGCTTGGGTGAAACTGGATGACCCCTTATGGTGTTTGTTTCCCCTTCCTCACCGGTGCTTCCCAACCCCTCCTGGAATGTGGCCCCCAAAATATGTCATAAACAATTTCGACAGAAAGCATAGGATAATTCCTATTTAGGTAGCTTCACGCATTTCTGAAAGTCTTTGTTTTTTTCTGCACAGGAGACCACTCTGTAGCTCTGGAAAAAAAAAGAAATAGCAAAATCAGTGTTATGCAATAAAAATACAGTATTAAATACAGTATATTAAGGGAATAAGCATGTATAAAGGTCACAAAGAGGCTGCTATGCAGGCAGGTCATTGTGGGTACCTGGGAGTGGAGCTTTCTCAGGAAACGGTGAGTCAGGTCGCTCTGAATGTATTAACAATCCATCTGTCCACTTTCTGGACTCAAAGAGCATGTTGTTTCTCTCAGGTGGAGACTGAGGGTCATCCGGGTGTCCCCAGCTCACGGAAAGCTTTAGTCAGCTAATTTTGAGAGCCTGAGTTTTGAATGTATATGCTCTTGGAAAGTAAAGCTAATGTACTGGTAAAAGTAGAAACCAATTTATTAAAGCAATTTTGCGGTTATGCGCCTTTGCAAAATGCAGCTGTTATTCTCCCTCGTGTAACATTGGCTGGAAAATACCTTATAATTCATATGCAACATTTACAAATACAAACAAAGTTTCAGACATTAAGTTATTACCCCTACTATATACTGTATGTAAACTCGCAATAGCCCAGGTTATGTGAAAGCCTATGAAAGTAAATATTATATTAAGTTTAACCAAATCTTTCCAAATGGCATCACTTAATTTATGTTTCCAAAGCTTGGGCACAATTAAACTTCACTAAAGGGCTTTCACAGGAGTATTTTTAATGTGAACCTGAGTTAGTTTGATGCCACAGTTTGATTGGTTTCATAGGTGTGTATCTACAAACTGTACCACCTAAAAAGCAGTGGCAGATGGTGGAAAATTTTTTACCATACTAGTAAACTACTTGAATTAATCTGCTGAGGTGATTCTAGTTGCTGTGGTAATAAGTACAACCAGTGGCGAGGCTACATAAGGGCCAGGGTGACACAAGCCCACTTAAACTAAAGGCTGGCCCATCAAGACAAAAATATTTTGATTATGGAAAATCCTAAATAGAAAGCATGTAATTAATGTAGGGTGAATTATAAATGAAATAATGTTGACGATTAACGTCTTTTAATCATTGTTTGTCAATACAATGTAAAGTCCCTCTCCACTGCGCGAAAATGAAAATCTCCAACTGTTGCTGTTGCTGCTATTTACTCAAACATATCAGCTTACACTTCGTTAAATCAATTACCATATTATTGGAATTGACAGATATAAGAAAGTCGTTTATATACACTTCGTTTAAAGGTGCAGTAGGTGATTGTCGTCATAAACAGTTTTTGTTATGTATTTTTATATTCTGGGTAAAGCATAAAACTAAAAATTGTTCATCCAATTAAACATTGTTGAGCCAATAATTCCCATAATTCTGATAAGTAGCCTAAACTGTCTGTCAACAAATGTAGATTTGTACAATGGCGCATCTCCGTTTATGCAGATCCGCCATTTGCGGGTGTACGCCTGCATGCGCGCCACACTATCATGTGCACATGAGACAATCACAGTTGCGGTAAAATCAAGCCTGTGGTTTCAACCATGTCCGCTACTGATGTAATGGGGGCGGGTACTTTCACTTTTCACTGCTACAGCTGCTCACCTCCTATCCAAACTAAGATCAGCGAGGTTTTTCACATGGCAGGTTTTTACATCCTTCATACACGTTGAGAGATCGAGTTGACGGACTTATATGTCTAAGATAATATGTCTTGACATAATCCACACAGAAGTGACTTAGTGAAGTGTGAAGTCATGTATCATTTTAATTGTTAAATTAGTCTGAATGTAAATCCCCTTGTCAGGCAGTGCTGGAGCAGCGTGAGAGAGTGGACCACAGTGCATCAAGCGAAAGGTATTAACAATTGAAAAATACACAACTTAAATGCTTGTATTGTTGTATTTGCACCAGCTCTGTGATGCAATGCCACAACTTCATGCAGTGGGTTAAATTAGACTGTCCAGGCTCCGTGTTCATGGTTGAAACCCATACAGGCAGTCAGGCAGCATAAAACAGAGAGTGAACCAAAGCACATCAAATGATCGGTAATTAAAATGAGAAAAAGAAAAATAGAATAAATATATATACTTTTATATTAAACTGACATCTGATGCTTGTATTTGCAGCAGCTCCACGTCCACAACTTCACGCATTGGATTAAATTAGGGCTTACAGTCTCCTTTACTTCCATTGTATCTGTTCAGCTGAGAGAACGGAACCAACCCCGTGACATCAGACACAGCGACATTCCAAGATGGCTGTGCCCTAGGTCTAAAATCTATAAGAAACCATGCCGTTTGCCTCTAAATGCTTACATTAATGGAGTTTATTCAATATATTTTCATTAAAGTGGAATCCAATGTACAAAACAATGTAAACTTGACTGAGTGCTTCATTTCCCGTTTAAGACCCAGAGCCCACCCACTTTAAAATTTCCGGTCTCGCTCCTGGGTACAACAATTACTGATATATGAACAAATTGCACTATTTTGTTCCAGTTTTCTTCAACGATAGGGTATTGAACTTATTCTACAATGCAGAAATGTACTTGTTTTTTGTGATTGTTTTAGAACTTCAGATTCAGTTGCCTCAATGGGAAAAATTATGAGGAATAATAAACAGCAGAAAACTGTCAAACTACTTTTGTCAGTTTACAAAATCAAGCAGCATAACAAACTGTTTTTAAAGCCTAAAAATCAATGATGTGAATGAGAGTGAAGTCTTGAATGAGGTCAATATTATTCACCAGAGTTTACTGTAATAAAAACTAAAGTATACTGCAGCATTTATTAGAGTTTATCAGTTCACTACATAATGTTGCAGTATTCATCAACAGTGTAAATTCTGTGTATTCAACATTTGAAGTGGAGCAAAACATTTCATTAATAACAATTGTCCTAAAACTACTTAAAATCACCCTTTCTTGTCTTAGGACGATTTTAATCCACTTCAATGACTGCTGTATAGTATACAATACAGTACAATATACAATATTGACCAAATTAAAAAAATATGGTGAAGAATCATATCTGGCATTACTACAGTGCAGTCTTAAGCGGTAGCCTATGATTGAGGTATGATTATGATGAGGTAAAGTTTGTTTTATATTCAGACATTCTCCTTAATATAATTTCAGAAAAGTATTATTTGCAAATTCTAAATAGGGAAAATCATATTAGCAACCAAAGACTATTAAATATAGCTACAAATTTGTTCACAGCCAATTAAATAGTGCTGTTTGAAGTCTTAAATCCGATTATTAGACCGAATAATCAAATTAGCGTGGTAAACAATGTAGGGACCGTTAAAAATAAACGAATGTGCAATTATAAAACCAACATTACCTCAGTTGGTTTTATTTTTACCAACAAGTAATACTCTTGAAATAAGTTCACAATCTTAATATAGCCTACAAACGGTCACCTTTAAATCACACTTAAAATGGACACATAGAAAAAGCCCTAAGATACGTGCTTTTGAGAAAATGTTAAAATGTAATTTACCTCAGAAAACGGCGCGAACGGCGTAGCTTCCCTCCTCAGCCGGTGTGTGGCAGTAACTCGCTGGTGTGTGTTGCTAAATCTCCGCGGCGCAGAAGAAGACTGGAGCAACAGACACGCGACACATGAGTTTACAGTCAACTGGGGAAAACGCTGTTTACACAAGAAATACACAATGAAAACAGAAAAACAACTCAAACAGAAGAATGATAAACATTTCAGGTATATGTAAAGCTCAATACTTCAGAAACGGTGTGTCAGTGAAATGTGTAACATTAGCTAGCTATGTCTGTAAATAACGCCAACTGGTAAATATAAATTAAATAATCAAATATCCTTTAAAAGCAGAACGTAGAATCATTAGCTTAACTACATATGTGATGGTAGTTAATAACAAATGGTTAAGATCTTGAGTTTGTAGTTTGTATACCTAGAGATGTGATGTTTGGTTAACTTAGCTTGTTTTGGGGTTTGAAATCTCTTTTTCAACAGCCCAATGATTATTGTATGTATATATTCACTAAAACTGTGTCCATTACCTGGAAATGTTGACACCATAAACAGTATATTCACATATATAAATGACTTTGAAATACACGTGTCTGTATTTGTGTTGTAGAATCCTTAACGTTAGATGGTGTAGTTTTAAACGATATATTTTTAAACAGTTTTAACATATCCATTATGGAACTTCACTACCTAACAGTTTAAAAGTGATGAAAAATCACTGATTTTGTAAGATATGAAGTGACTTTTTTTGTCTGGGATTTGTATCTAATTGAAAAGTTTCTTGTCTTTTGTAGTAAAAAGAAGTCAAAGAAAAATGCAGACCCTGGATCAGACGACCACCTCAATCAGATTCCTCATCGATTACGAGAAATCATGAAGAGTAAAGAAAGGATGAAACAGGGCTTTAAAAAGAAGAAAAAAGGTACTGCTAGTCTTATTTTTTTATTTTATTTATCTGAGTGATTTATTCTGTAATTAAGTTGATATTATCTGTTTTTAATAAGTAAATTTTCATAAATATTTGATAAAAAAGGAACAAAGTGACTTTATTTTTATGGCATGAAATTTATATTTTTCAGAAAACGACCAACAAAAAAAAAATGTACTGGAGCATTTTATTTCAATATATCGAACTTTTTTTTCTGATTTTAATTGTAATTACATGAACCTTTTGTTGATAGTTGTTAATAGTGCTATAAAAGTAAACTTAAATTTAATAACTAAAAAAGAGAGCTATTTGCAGTTTAAAATTGTTGCGTTGTTGTAGTTTTTATGCAAGTATCTAACAAAGATCAGCTAAATTAAAATGAAAAAATTATTTCTGGATTGTTGGTTAGTGCATTTTTAGTTATCATAATCATAAAAACACTGGCTTTTAGTACAACTGTTTACTGTTTATCAATTACTAAGATAATACATAGTTCAATAAATATAAATTATATAAAACAAAATATATTTATATAAAAACAAAATGTAACAAATACAGTGCACACAAGGAAATTGTAAGAAAAAAAATCTAGAATATTATCACAAAATCATTTACAAATTGCAATTTAGTCCTTTTTCCACACTGCTGATATTTGCGAATATTCGGCATTAACTCTTTTAAAGCATGTAGGTTTAATGTGAGGCAGGGCTTAATTTGTGCTGGAACACGCCGGGTCCAGCATCTCTGAAATCTGATCTGGCACCTCCTCCCCTGTCCGCTGTTCACTTTCGTCCGCGTCTCCCCAACCCTCTTCACTTTCGTCCATGACACCTCTACATCCTCGGGTAACATGCCGGATCTGTTACCCCAATCCGTTCCAGGACCTTGCAATTCACAAATTGAGCGCTTATGTCAGGTTATGTAGAAGCACCAGTAAAGTCCCTCTTTCCCTCTTAGCAAACATCTGAAGTTGATCAACTGGCAAAATAGTCTATAATTTATCATCTTTAATAAATCAACTTAATATTTTTTTTATTGAGTAACAATGACATTTACAAAAAAATTTTATACATTGATGCCAATATGCCACTTATATACTGTGAGTCCCTTATAATAATAATTTAGCATCTCTTATTATTTATATGACCAGTAATGTCTCGAGGGCAAGTAATGTTTTCGATACATTTGTATCACATAACATCACACTGATCTTTCACACGCAATTGTCTTATCAAATTGTTGAACTTTTATTAAGGATGTGATTGGATTTAAAAGTGTTTTATTATCACTGTTGTTGTACAGTGAACCTCTGGAGCAACCCCTAAATGCTCTTTGATACATGAATTCTTTACCAAAATAATGTACATAGTACAGTACACAACCCCATAATATACTTCATAATTATTGTTAAGATAATTACTTATGCTTTGTTTTGTAATG
Organism: Danio aesculapii; assembly: GCF_903798145.1. NCBI lineage: Eukaryota > Metazoa > Chordata > Actinopteri > Cypriniformes > Danionidae > Danio > Danio aesculapii. The sequence continues at coordinate 11,158,278 of NC_079437.1, read as the reverse complement.
TTTTCAAGATTATCCGTTTCTTGGTAAACCGTAGTAAATTTTCTGTTGGTTAGTATTACCATCCATTTCAATGTTTAATTATTACAATCAAGTTTGATTATCGCAACTTTGAAACCTTGTGATAAATCTTTGATGAAGCATCTGCAGCATTGTCTGTATGAGGGAAGGAGAGATGGCAGAAGGCGGCAACACTCAGGGAATTATTTTGCCTAAAAAGAGAACCGAATTAGAGGTGCCATTAGACCATTTCGAGGGATGCAAACAACAACAATGGTCCTAAGATATATCCTGTTTTGCATTTTTAATTTCTATAGCTTCCGAGAATTCAAAAGGTCTATATATTGATAAATGATGTTATGATAGCTGTTTGAACGTTAAGAAATGATTGAATTGCATCTTGTTGCAGTTATAAAATAGATCACCCTGTTGAAATGGTCCAAAAAACCTGGTAAAATTTCATAAGTGTGCATATAATTTATTTTTGAGCATTTTCAAAACGCTATCAAAACCGTGATCAAAATGATAATCATAATAATTTTGGTCACTATAATCAAAATATGAATTTTTCATACCGTTACAACACTATAATATACACAATACAATGTGCAATAATAAGAACTTGCCAAATAGAATCTGCTGACATTTATTGCTATTTCTACACAGAATTTTGTAATTCTTACTTTGTGGAATAATTTTTAGAGTATATCACCACTAAAAACTTAAAATATGAAATAAAAAATGATTCCTTTATAACTTAAACGTTTACAATGCAAATCCAATTAGATCCACTTAATTGGTAAACAAAGCAAGTCTCTTATATAATATATCTACTTACTTTACAAACTGTATTGTAAATAAATCATATGAACATTTTCAAATTTGTCAGTATTATTACAGAAATAAATTTAACATAAATATAAATGTACACATTTACAGAAGTAAATATATACTGTATGATGAGCTAAAAATCTGCGGAAATCTGCAGATTATCTGTATGCTCAGATTCAATGTGGGCCTAACAATTAGTAATCGACTATGAGGACATTTAGCGCAAGCCAACAGATGTGCATGTCTTAATGTATGTGAACATAATGGATCTATTGTATATGTCTTAGTGTAGAATAGATATAATGTGTATAAAGTATAAACAAAATGCACAGTTAAGCAGAAAAAGTGTATAACTGTATGCAAGTTTCTGGATTCTCTCTGCAGGTAAGTTAATTGCGCAGTGACACTACAAGTGGTAGAAGGCACATATCACTGTACGCTCACGCATGTTTCTTATTTTAGACTCAAAGCCGAAGATGCTCTCGGGAGATATTCCTGTCCCGCACTTCCGCAGAAGGCAAAGGGAGTCCGAGAAGGCTTACGTCCGCCGCATGACAGAAGAGGCGGAGCACGTCCTCTTCCTCACAAACAACCAGGTGGAGCGACATCCGGAGGTGGAGCTAAAGAAAGAGGAGGAGCCGACGGGGGAAAAGAAATCTGCTAAAAAGAAATGGTATGTACATTTCAGTTGTTTGTTTTGCAACATGCATTTTGTCAGTAAAGCTGGTTCTAGTAAACCTCCAGCAAAGTACACGTTTGTAGATTGAGATCAAAGTTCACTGACAAGCTACGCAAAAAATGTATTTAATCAAAAAATAATGACATCAAGCTTATGGTTCTGTGCAGGGCTGCACAATATCTCGTTTCAGCATCGCTATCGCAATATAGGGCTTGGCAATAATTCGATATCGATAATTATCATGATATATACTTTTTCGATACAACGATAATGACAGTTGGATAATTGCTCGATAATATTTACGCACTATGCGTAACGATGCGCAGGCATTACAAGATGCGGATGCCGCATGCAGTACAAGTGTAAAGCCATACAGTGTTAGTTGCACTTGGAGGGGTAAGAAAATAATAAAGGTAAAAATGTCAAAGTCGCAGACATTGTTGACAAGAAACATCACTGAACATCAGTAGTCTGGAGCAACTTAATTTTTTGCAATCCGACACAAAACAGAGCAACGTGCACTGCAAACTGCAGACGACTCGTGTCATTAAAAGCAGGCAACACTACAAACCTGTTTCATCATTTAAAATAATTCCACCCTTAAAGATGCTAATAAAATTACTGACCCAAACAAGTGTTGGTAAAACAGCGCAACTACCCAGCAGAGTTTCATGTCATCATATTCAAAAGCCGTGCCTTACAAGAAAAAAAATGCTGAAAAAGACAGACGAAAGATATGACAGACAACACACTCTCAAACACATCTCAATGAACACTTGATGCTTGCTGTAAACTACAAGCTGCATTATTTAAGGGCATTTGTTATGACATTGATAGGAACTTTTGTTGTCAAGCTTATGTTTTCTTTTTAATATTAAGATATTTTCTTTGGAATTTTGTTTCTTTGGAATGCATGTTGTCCCTCATCGACGGTAAAAGAACCAGCCTTTATGAAGGACATCATCACCGAGGAGAAATGCTCAAGACGTAATCTTTAAAATAATGATATTAAAAATGCAGCAAATATATGACGGATGTTTACAACAGCAGTGGATCATTAGTAAAATACTTATTTTCCGCAGAGCTAAACATCATCCACCCGCAGTTGTTTAAGGTGGGCACAAACTAAAAATATATACACTTTATATATTTTTCTTTGAAAATGTATCTTTTTGCACCGAATTTGTTTTGTATAATGTGTAACTTAATTCTAATTTACAAGAAGAATGAATAACATCTGAGGTGAATCGTTTTAAAACAAGTCCGCTATAGTAAATGCTTTAGCGCCAAAACAATCCATCAAACTGTTTTCCCGGTTTCGTTTTAGTTATTAACGAAGTACGGTTTGAGCAGCATGAGCTGGTCAGTCTTTACAAGCTATTCGCAGCACTGATAGTATTCTTAAGTTACCTCGGAAGAATAAACTCGGTCTGAAGGATGAGAGAGCTCAGAAACTCGTTGAGTGAATGGAGAGGCTCCCTGCATGTCTCGCCGTGATACACGATTTATAAAATGAGTCTGCATAGGCCTATTCGTGCCAGTCTGTGAGGTAAAACTAAAACACCAGATATAACCGAGATCTGCGCATAACAGGTTTTTTATGCGTCCCGCAATATGCGATGTCAAGAGGGTGACTGACTCCATAAGGAAGGTAAACGGCACACACTTGATGTAATGTGTGGACGCGTCTCACAGCATAAAGCATAACTAAACCTTTAAATATCCATGCTTAATCAGTCATCGATAAGGTCTATTGATTGAAGAGTTATTGACAATCAATCAATCATCAAGTAATCGTTAGCATCCCTAAATAAAATGTATATTAAAGGATATTTCACCCTAAATTCACCATACTCAAAAAGGACAGTTCATCCAAAACTAACAATTCTGTGACCATTAACTCACCTTTCACTTGTTCCAAACCGGTTTTATTCATTTATTTATTTTTTGATGTTGAACAATAATAATATTCAATAAGTTGGAGGGTAATGTCTGTGGTTGTTGAACAGTAAATGCTGAATTAAGATTGTTCTTTTGTTGATTATTTTATTATTTATATCGTCAGACAGCTAAAACAATCGACTGATATGAAAAGAAATATTGTGATAATTGTTTTTGCCAAATTGCCCAGCCCTATCGCAATGTAATCATTCACAATAGTCACATCGCAGGATATGCAATATTGAGTTTGTATTATAATTTATTACTTGCATGTGTTTTTGATGCCTGTGACTGTTTAATGATTTTACAAGCATTCAGGCTTAAGAAATTGTACCATATTTGTCTTTAAGACTATTAATTTTACTGCGCTATTTAAATTTTTATCATTCAACTACTGTACTTGAATACTGTAATTCGAAAAATGATAGAACATTTTATTTCAATTGTATAACTTTCTTGATTGTATTTATAGATAGTTTATTCGATTTTATGGAGATGCGCTCCCACTGCAGAATTATCCAACTCAAAGTCATGTGGTGAAATTGAGTTCATATCATTCACAATATATATTGCAAAATAAAAACATTGCAATGTTGGATTTTGGGGCGACACAGCGGTTCAATTGTTAGCACTGTCGCCTCACAGCAAGAATGTTGCTGGTTGAAGTCCCGGCTGGGCCAGTTGGCATTTCTGTGTGGACTTCTGTGCATGTGTTCCCCATGTTCTCCTCCAGGTGCTCTGGTTTCCTCCACAGTCCGAAGACGTGCGCTATAGGTGAATTGGATGAACTAAGAGTGTGTTATGAGTGTGTGTGCGTGTGAATGCAAGAGTGTATGGGTCTTTCCCAGTACTGGGTTGCGGCTGAAAGGGCATCTGCTGTGTAAAACCTATGCTGGAATAATTCGTACTTCATTCGGCTGTGGTGACCGCTGATAATAAGGCACTAAGCCGAAGGAGAATGAATGAATGAATGTTAGATTTTTTCCAGTATCATGCAGCCCTAGTTCTGTGATTGTGACAGCTGTTTCTGTAGCTTCCCAGTGAACTACAACTCTGTCTCAGAGAAACTTTCATTTTTTTTCTTAGAGAAGTTTTTCAATTGCAAAACCTTCTTGTTTACTTGATTAGCTCTCAAAACATTAGTTTACTCGCAACACCTTTTCTACAGTTTTCCTATAGAAACTTTTCATTTGCTCTCCAAAACCTTTTCTCAAAAGTTTTATGTCCCCTTAAAATGATATCAAAGTTCAAATCATTACATTGTGAATAATTTGCTCAAAAAATATTGTTGTCAAAAGCCTTTGCATTTCCCAGAGAAACAATTACCAAGCTTTTGCCAATATTGTTTGCAAATCCAAAGAGAATATTTCACAGTTTCTTGCCAAATCTTTTACTCGCAATACTGTTGTTGGCTAGCAGTCTTTTCAATCCCTCACAGAATGTTTTGTTCTGTTGACAAGACCTTTGTTTGGGGAATAAAAATCCAAAAGCTTTTCATTCCTTCACATTTGACTCTTCTTCTTTTTTTTTTTTTTTTTTTTTTTTTGCAAAATCTTTGTTTGGTCGAAAATTTTCTTTACTTGCAAAACCTTTGCAGTATATTATCAATTGTGTTCATTGCAACAAAAACAGATGAATTTAAATGTTTTCTGTCATCTCATATAAAGTCTGTTTTTACATTGAATATTGCTAATGATTTAATTTTTTTTCCTCTAATTGAATCCTGTCAGTGGTAGTCAGTCAGTTTCAGCGCTAATGCAATAGTCATGCTGATGACACCCAGCTATACCTCTCTTTTCACCCTGACGATCCCTCGGTTCCAGCTCGCATTTCAGCCTGCCTGTCAGACATTTCACACTGGATGAAAGATCATCATCTCCAGCTTAACCTCACGAAAACGGAAATGCTTGAAGTTTCTGCCAACCCGACTCTACACCATAACTTTTCAATCCAGATGGATGGAGCAACCATCACTGCATCCAAAATGGTAAAAAGCCTTGGAGTTACGATTGATGACCAACTGAACTTCTCTGGCCACATTTCTAGAACTGCTCGATCTTGCAGATTCGCACTCTACAACATCAGAAAGGTCCGACCCTTTCTATCTGAACATACAGCTCAACTCATTGTTCAAGCTCTTGTTCTCTCCAAACTGGACTATTGCAACTCTCTGCTAGCCGGGCTACCAGCTAGTTCTATCAAACCTCTTCAGCTGCTTCAGAACGCAGCAGCACGAGTGGTCTTTGATAAACCCAAAAGAGCACATGTCACTCCGCTACTCACCCGTTTGCACTGGCTGCCAGTTGCTGCCCGCATCAAATTCAAAGCTCTGATGTTTGCTTACAAAGTGACCTCTACCTTGGCTCCTTCATATCTGCTCTCACTTCTGCAGATATATGTGCCCTCCAGAAACTTGCGTTCTGTAAATGAACGTCGCCTCGTTGTTCCATCCCTAAGAGGGAAGAAATCACTTTCCCGAACTCTCACATTCAATCTGCCCAGTTGGTGGAATGAACTCCCTAACTACATCAGAACAGCAGAGTCACTTGCTGTCTTCAAGAAACGACTAAAAACGCAACTGTTTAGTCTCCACTTTCCTTCCTAATCTGTAACTGCCGCTCTGGCTATACCTCTAACTGTGCCCTCTCTCTCTCTCTCTCTCTCTCCAAAAAAAAAAACAAAAACAAAAAAAAAAAACATTACTAATGCTTAGCTTCTTAGACTTTACACACCTGAAACTTGTCTATAGCACTTGTTCACTGCTGCTCTTATAGTTGTGTGAATTGCTTCCTTGTCCTCATTTGTAAGTCGCTTTGGATAAAAGCGTCTGCTAAATGACTAAATGTAAATGTAATGTAAAATGTGTGTTGAACACCCTTCATTTCCATGTTGCAGTGTTTATCTGTAAATATGTGTAATGGTAATATCATTGTATATTAAAGTGTGTTCTGCTTTTAGGGATAAATTCAAACTACAGCAGCAGAAAAAGAAGTTAAACCAGCAAGCGGAACGTGACGAGGAGGAGATGTTTAAAGGTGCACATCAATACTTACATCTTCTTGAATTAAATATACACTGTTGAAGACAAGATTATTAGCTATTCTGTGAAATCAATGATTTTGCAGCTATTTCCTTATTGATGTTAAACAAGAAGAATTTCCAACACATATAAAAACAAAGCTAAAAATAGTTTTTGCCATGATGACAGTATAGTACATAATATTTGACTAGATGTTTTGCAAGACACTAGTATTCAGCTTAAAGAGACATTTAAAGGCTCAACTAGGTTAATTAGGCAAGTTAGGGTAATTAGACGAGTTATTGGACAACAGTGGTTTATGAAGCCAATCGGAAAAAATGGGGCTAATAATGAGTTGAGCTGTTTTTACTTTCTTTTTTTCAGAAGTTTTATTCTAGCCAACCTAAAATAAAAAAAACACTTTCTACTTTTCTCTTGCACTGGTAATCCTCACTTGGGAAATATTTGAAAAAGAATTCAATTTTCACAGGAGGGCTAATAATTTTGACTGGATATAAAAAAAATCCTCACGTATTTATTTATTTATCTATTTTTTTGTTCATTCATTTATTCCATTTATTTAATTTTTATTATTTCTTTATTTGGTCAAGAATACAAATATTGGAATAAAACAGAAAAATAAGCCATAAAATGCATATTTAAAGCCTCTACCTAAATAATAGTGGTGTAACAGATCACAAATCTCATGGTTCAGATCACAAAATGGTTTTGAATTCACGGATCGGACCATTTTTCGTATCAGCCAAAAAGGAGACAAATGTAATTTGCTTTCCATTTATTACAAAAAACAGCACTGCAAGACACTTTTAGTTTTAATAAACAGAACTTAGAAGCTGTAATTTTATTAAAAAAATAAAATGAAGAAATGATCAGCTAAATAAAAATAAATAGTAAAATATTCAGTACTGTGACAAATTCACTGTTACTACTACTGTTGCTGATAACGCTAAATTTAGAAATCTAACATTATAATTTGTACAACCCATATTTATTTTAGTCTCATTTTCATAAATGATTCAGTTATTCCCTCATAAAACTTCATGCTTTATTGCTAGATGGATCATTTCTGAAGAATTGGCTGTTGCCACCTATTTGTTAAATAATGTATTTGCTGAATACAACTTTCATTTTTGAGCATCAAGTTAAATACCTATGACATTGATTTTAATCTTTAAAATTAAACAACAACTATAAACTGTTGTCCCAGTGCTTCTGTGTTATTTGACTGTTTGTAACTAACTCCAAAAACTAAAGACTGAATCTCTTTCTTGTTTTTTGCGTTTTTCAAACACAGATTTGAATGCAGCGATTCGAAAGATTAATAAGCATATGCAAATCTCCATCTTTTATAATTTATGTTGCGCAGGTGTTGAAATCTCGATCTTTTAATGATTAATTGTGAAGCTTACACTGAATGTATTCATGCAGGCTAAAGTCGTGACAGAAAACACCTTTAATAACCTAAGAAACACACCACATCCCGAATAACTCACCACAACTTCTTCCATCATCATTATATTTTTCAGGAAAGCCTAAATGCTTTCATGCTTGTGATTTGAATGACACGAAAGGTGATCTCTCTGTGATTGTTACAAATTTTGGATTAATCTACTAGTAAAAAAAATCATACAAATCCCATACACATATAACAATAAAATAAAATCATACATACAGTAGACTTATTACAAAGTTACAGAACAACATTCAAGTGATTCCTTATGCATCTCTGAACCTGTTAAAGATAAAAAGTTTTTTGTTGTATAAGATAATTTAATAGTTTTTTTTTATTAGTACAATGTACAATGAGCACAATTTCTCTTTTAGATGAGGTACAATTTGGAGAAGTGGCCATGGCACCTCCATCACTGAGCGTCAAACCAAAGAAAGCCACAGTCAAGCCTCAGGTAATTAGCCTACATGCATCTACATTAGTGTTTCGCGCATTCCTGGAGGACCACCAGCTCTGCACATTTTCCATGTATCAACCAAACACACGTGATTCAGATCATCAAAGCAGAGACTGAAAGACTGTAATGGGTGTGACAGACAAGGGAGACATCCAAAACATGCATTTCTGGTGGTCCTCCAGGAACGTGGTTGAGAAACACTGGTCTACATGATTTTGAGATGCTGTTTCTTTATAATTGTCTCCACAGGGGGCATCAAAAGGTCTTCTCCTGAGCTCCCTCCTTGGCCACAGCTCTGTGTCGGTGAACAAACCATCGATGGCGAGGAAGAGGATGATGGAGGAAGAGCGTGAGAGGGTAGTGCAGCTGTACAGACAGATGAAGCAGCAGAAGCAGAGACACAAACCTGAGAGGGACAGCGGTGCCACAAACTCTACATGATGCTCTGATTCTATCACTTTGTATTGCATATTTGCTTCATCTCTACTGGTTCAAATCACCATATTGAAGACATTTCTGGTAACATATTTACAAGTGGGTGTAGCAGAACTGTGTATAAGACAAAACCACACTTTTATGTAATGCACTGTGATGCATTTGGCCTATAAAAACAAAAAAATGCTGCAATGGTTTATTTCTATTGCACTTGACACATTCTGCATTGTATAGAAGCATCTGCATGGGTGGAGATTAATAGGTAAATAGTTTGTTTAATAGCAATAATGCTCAATTTAAGTCAAGTTCAAATTAATGAGCAGTTCTATAAAATTAGCAGTCTTGTTCAGTCAGTTTAATGCTGTTTAATGAGAATGATTGAATGTGGTTACAGCTTTTTCTCAGATAATACATTCATACTGAGCTTAGGGATCTGTTGTATCAGTATTTGCTGATTTTAAAGAGCTGCTTTGAGGTTGTTTATGAGTGCAGATGTACCGTCTCATCTAGATGTGAGCCTAATGAATTGCAATATTATATCTCATGTACACTAAAAAAATGATTCATTGGATTTACTCAATTTTTTTTAAGGTAAGGGGTTGCAAACATTTTATTTAAGCTGAATTTAAACAATTAAGTTAAACATTATTAAATATTACTAATTTACTAATTACTAAAAGTTGTTTGCTTTAATTCAGCCCATATACATTGTTTGCAACAAGTTTGCTAAATTATTTTTTATCTTATTGTAAGATGAGCAGACTTATTTATCTGATGCCTTATCTAAAGTTAGCAGTTGAACTGTAGACAACAGAATAAATATTAAAGGGGCTTGGTATGACCATTTGGGGTAAAACAGCTTTGTTTTCGACATCTGGTTTAAGGTCTGCATAAAAATAGTGGAAAATGTAAACTCAAAAATTGCTTAAATGCATTTTCTGAGAGATGTCAAAAGAAAAAAACAGAAGAATTAATAATAATAAAGCAAGAAGAGAAGATATTTTTTCTTTCTCAGGCATTTGTCTGTGTTGCTCTTGGGTTTTTGTTTTTCACAATATCAGAATTCATCACAATCTAAAATCATCTGTATTCTGCACACACTGAATAAAGTGTTGCATGCAAAACTGTTGCAAACAATTTATTTGTGTTGAATTTAAACAAACAAATTAAATTTTGTAATGTTCAACTTAATTTGTTTGTTTAAATTCAACCCAAATAAATTGTTTACAACCACTTAACGTAAAAAAAATTGAGTAAATCCAAGGAATCCTCTTTGAATAATTTTTTTCTGTGTAGTTGCATATCTTTAGTCAGCGTTTCCTATTAACAACAGAATAAAAAAAACAGGATTTATTTGTATAGAATTCACAACTGTTCATTTTGACTTTAGCATGTCATTTGGAGCTAAATAACAGACAGTGGATTTTAAAATACAGTGGAAAAGAGTTTGTAAATTTGCCAATAAAAATACATGGTTTTGGACAAGTGTTTCAAGTCTTTTGAATTTGTTAATGCATTTTGTATGAAATGAATGAAATACCCTACACAGACTGATGTCGTGCTAACTGTGATACGAGTTTAAGAGAGTTGTTAAAACTATTGAAAATATTCATTCATTCATTTTTTTTCTTCAGCTTAGTCCCTTTATTCATCAGGGGTCGCCATGTTGGAATGAACTGCCAACCTATCCAGCATATGTTTTACACAGCGGATACCCTTCCAGCGCTGGAAAACACCCATACACTCTCATTCACAAACACACTCATATTTAGTTTATTCAATTCACCAATAGCGCATGTCTTTGGACTGTGGGGGAAAGCAGAGTCAATAATTTGTAACTTTTTGATATAGCATGGTCTCATTCGTACATGGTATAATTTTGCTCATCCCCAATGATGATTGGGTTTCGGGGTGGGCTTTTGTGGCGTGCTTCTTTTTAAAGAATACATTTTGTACATATGAACTTACGAATTGGCGTAAGCATTAAAATAATACATTTCTTGTTGCTTTAATTTATTTTTTTAAATGCGATGGTGTTTTTTTTTTGAGAGTTTTTAAAAATTCTCTTAAACTCGAAGATGCTTAACTCCATAAATAGCATAACGTTAGTCTGTGTTGGCTATATAGCACAATCTCATTCATATAATTTGCTCATCCCCAATGGTGATTGGGTTTAGGGGTGGGGTTTTGTAGCACACCTTTTAAAAATTATACATTTTCATACCTATGAACTTACAAATTGGCTTGAGTTACCATTACAAATCACATATTTCTTGTTGCTTTTATATATATATATATATATATATATATATAATATATCGGCTTTATAGCACGATCTCATTCATTCTCATTTGCTCATCCCCCAGTGATGATTGATTTATGGGTGGCCAATCGGTGCTTTTTAAAACAGTATTAGTTGGGTTTAGGGAAGGGGGCGGGTAGGATGGATGGTCGGCTGGTCAGTTAGTCAGTAAACAGCCGATTCCGGTGGATTTACGTGAGAACATCAGGCGGGAATGGCTGTGTGAGAGAAATTTAGGATCTGAAAATGCAAAAACAGTGGCCTCCGGTGGATTTGCGAAAAACAAAAACTGCAAAAAGAGTAGCTCCTGGGACGTATTTTGCGCTCTCCAGAAATGTATATGAGGTACGCAATCAGAATGAGTCTGGGTTAGAATTAGCTTGTGAGCTTATGAATTAGCTCAAATACTTAACTTATACTTAAATTGTTACGTTTGGTTACTTGTATAGCCTATGGACTGATGTTGTGCTAAATGTGTTAATGAGAATTGTTTAAAATATTTGTTTGAAACAATAGTTATCATAAAAACCCACAATTTTGTTAAACTGCATGGAATTGCTGATCTTCTATGGTGATCCAATGATTGCAAAGTGCATTTTTTTGGTGTTTTGAGATGTTCCTCCGTGCAATGCAACATTCTGCAACAATGTGCAATAATATTCATCTTTTCCTTTATTTCAGTCAAACACAGTGGCAACAGCAGCCCCCCATGTGTAGACAGCATCCCACTCCAGACGCCCACTATACAGTCCAAACACACGGCCCGGTGCCGCAGATCAATATCATGTAACATTGAAAGAGGAGAAACAACTCACAATCAAAGTGGTCGTCATGACAACGGCCCAGCCGGATTCCACCAATCAATGGGCTTCGTGAGGCTGCGAGATGCTCAGCGATGTGCCAGCGTCCTACATAAAGAGTGTGGGACAGGCAGCTCATACTGATAGAGAGACCCGAGTGGGGGAAAAGGCACATAAAAAGAAACAAGGACAACATGGTGAAGTCTGGAGGAAGAAGTGTTCTTGTCGCAGTTTATCTGGCCAGCATTTATGTTGCACTTTGTGCTGGAGGTAAGATTAAAATTATATTAATGTTTTTAAATAGTTGCTAGATTTTTAGATGTGTGACTCTTGTATGTTATGTGAGAACATTATAAAAAATGTACTGTTTATCTCAAAACATGAAGCCCTGATATTACCAGAATTTTTTATTATTATTTATTATACAGCTATCAATTTTTGATAGCTTTTTGAGGAATGATACAATACAATGATTTATTTCACATGCCCTTAAAGGGATAGTTCACTCATTTACCCGCTGTTTACTCACCATCAATTGTCTCCATGAGTTTCTTTCCTCTGTTGAACACAAAAGAAGATATTTTGAAGAATGTTTGAAACCTGAAACCAATGACTTCCACAGTAGAAAAATAAATACTATGAAAGTCAATGGTTACCGGTTTCCAGCATTTTTCAAAGTATCTTCTTTTGTGTTTAACATAAGAGTCTTTCAATACCTTTCAAATCCTTCAATAACAGGTTTTGAACAAGTAAATGATGACAGAAGTTTCATTTTTAGCTGAACTGTATCTTTAAATGTCACCCCCCCCCTCCCCTCCCCCCTTTACACATTCATACAGACGTATTGTTGCATATTACTGTAAATTCAGTAGCAGGTGACAAGTAAATAGTGAGTAAATAATGACTGAATTTTCAGTTTTGGCTGAACTATGTCTTTAACAGTAAATATTAGTATCCAATGGAACCACATTTAGCTTAAAAAGGGTTAATGCATCCAAAAAATCACAGTTTTGTCATAATTTACTCGTTGTTTACTTATTTCAAACCTTTATGACTTGCTTATTTTCTGTTGAACACAAAAGAAGATATTTAGAAAAATGTTGGAAACCGGTAACCATTGAGTTCCATAGTATTTGTTTTTCCTACTGTGGAAGTCAATGGTTACAGTTTTTCAACTTTCTTCAAAACATCTTCTTTTGTGTTCAACAGAACAAAGAAACTCATAAAGGTTTGGAAACACTTAAAGGTGAGTAAATAGTGATTAATTTAGCATTTCTAACCTTTAATAACAGGTTTTGAACAAGTGAATGATGACAGAAGTTTAATTTTTGACTGAACTGTCCCTTTAAATGTCATTTTTTCCCCCTCTACACATTCATACAGACGTAAAATTGCATATTACTGTAAATTCACCATGTTTAGAGGAAATGCAGTAGCTTTTCAAATGTCTGAACTGATCAGGTGCAAGTGAATGAGTCACGTGACTTCAAGAGCAGCGGGCAGCAGTCAGAGCCTTTCATTAACAAGGTCTTGCTTGTGATTTTGTATTCAGGCTTGCACGTTCCTCGCTTTTTCCTCAGCCTGAATTCGGGGTCTTTGACATTGAAAGTGCCTTTGGAAGCTGAAACCCAACATAACCTCTTAAATGCTTAATTTGATGTGATTTAGATTACCTAAAAAGGGCAAAAAGAGATAGATGGAAAACATATTTTCAGAGTGTGTTTAAATTTTAACATCAGTTACTAATAGGAATGGCTACAGTTGTGTGTCTCTTACTATGAGTGATTTTTCTCATCATTCACTAACTGTTAAAATATGCAGTGCAAATGCATGCAGGAACATTGAAACCTCTGATAAAGTACATTGTTCTTGTTTTTGAATGTGCAAAGTTATTCTTTGGAAGTTGTGAGGCACTTTCTGTCTTCGGTGGCTCTTCTTTTAACACAATCTGCACTCTCAGAAATAAAGGTTAGAGTAAGTGCATATATTAGTACCTGAAGGATGCTTAATGAAAAATTAAAGGGATGGTTCACCCCAAAATGAACATTTGCTCACTATTTATTCTCCTTTAAGTGGTTTCAGTCCTTTATGAATGTCCTTTTTCTGTTGAACACAAAAGAAGATATTTTTAGAAACCAGTAACTATTGACACCTATAATAGGAAAAGTCAAGTTTAATTTCAAGAGGAGGATGTGATATGACTGAGCATGACTGGCTGCTCATCTGTAATCAGTTATAATCCAATCAGAGTGATCCTAGTTTACTATAAATGGATCGTTTTCTTCCTACTGCTCTATCTTCGTTTTGAAAGAATCCCCCCTTCCACCCCATCTCCTCCTTTTTCTCCCTTTTCTAAGGGGGGCTCTCGAGACCTACCTGATCTCAGACCCCCTTTATATGCTTAATGACCGTATGGGAGGCTTGGGCTCAAGTATCTCCGAGCTTAGGGTTCTCTCCTGGGACAGCATGCCAAACCTGCTATAAACGCTAAGCATATCTAAGTGGAAACTCTTGAAATCTAAGTGCATATCTCTTTGAACTCTTTTTCATTTTGAACATTTTTCAAAATAACATCTTTTATGTTCAACCACAACAGAAAAACAGTTGACGAGTAAATGGTGAGTAAACAATGAATAAATTATGACATAACTTTCAGTTTTGGCTGAACCATCCCTTTAACAGTTATATTAGTATCTAAAGGAACCATGTTTATCTTAAAAAGGGATAATTCACCCCAAAATTACAATTCTGTCATCATTTACACATCATTTACTTGTTTCAAACCTTCATGGGGTTATTTCTTCTGTTAAACACAAAAGAAGATATTTTGAAAAATGTTGCAAAACTTTAACCATTGACATACATAGTATTTGTTTTTCCTACTATAGAAGTCAATGGTTACAGGTTTTCAACTTACTTCAAAATATCTTCTTTTGAGTTCAACAGAAGAAAGGAACTCATAAAGGTTTGGAAACACTTAAAGGTGAGTAAATAGTGATTAGATTTGCATTTCTGTGGTGAACTATCCCTGTAAAGATACATATTAGTACCAAATAAACAAATAAATAAATCTTTTGAAAGGGGTACCACTCCAGTCACAGCGTTTGTGCCTATTTCTGCACTCAACAAAATGACTTTTGTTGTTTGTTCAACCTACTTATTTAAAACGAGTCAACAAAATTACAAAGATTTTTTTTAGGGACAACTTAATGGTTTTAAGTTCAATCCACTTACATTTGCAAGTACAATAAAGTCAACTTAACATGTTTGTGTTGGGATAACATTGAAGGAATTGTGCCAATTCCAGCATTTTTTACATGATGTCTATCTTCTGCATCTCCTGTAGCTGCATTAAAGCCGGATGTGCTGCTGGACAACACTGCTACCACACTGAACCACTCAATGGCACTGGTGCAGCGCATGGAGGCTCTGCTGACCCAGGGAAACGGCAGTGATGTGACCTTACGCGTTCAGACTGTCAACACGGATGAGGTGAAGGTGATCCAGGTGCATTCGCTGGTGTTGACTCTGCAGAGCGACGTGTTTGATGAGCTCCTGCAGACCCGTAACTCCACCGCCATGGTTCTCAGAGAGACTCCAGACTGCGCTGCCGTCTTTGAGAAGTTCGTTAGGTGAGCCATTTTGCTATTTAGAATATTGTAAAAATATATATATATATATATTTATAAGAGATAATTTTGGGAGTGTAGTAACTAAAAATATACCACATGAAATAAATAATAAATAATTAATACTTTTTTAACTTGTATTTAAGCTTTACTATGCAAAAATGACAGAATCTTCAGACATCTTGTTGATTTTTCCGTGCAAAATTTTGTTAATTTTTTTTGGAATGGTTTTGTGAGTATAGTAACTAAAAATTTTACCACACTGAAATAAATTATTCATTGGATTTACTATTTTTTTTAAGGTAAGTGGTTGCAAACTATTTAAATGGACTGAATTTAAGTTGTTTATTTAAATTTAGCCCATATAAATAGTTTGCAACCACTTACCTTAAAAAAAATGTGCAAATCAGATGAATCCTTTTTTCAGTGCACATTAAATAAAAAATAAAGCAAATCCAATTAGAACCACTTGTTTTGTAAACAAAGCAAGTCTCTCATTTATTTTGTCTACTTCAAGACAGAAAAATATTACTTTACAAAAAGTATTGTAAATAAATCACACAAACATTTGCATATTATTCAATACTATTACTGAAATTAATATAAAAAATAAACAAATAGTCCCAATAATGGTACAGGTCCTTTAGATATTATTTGTTTAATCTAAAGGGATGTACAGAACTAGAATGATTACCTAATGGAGCAGCCTGGGGTTGAGGAGACGCATTACATGCATTACCCTTGAACATAGAGCCTTTTAGTTAGCTGCCTAAATCTATAATCAATAGGCCATAACATGCCACTAATTGGTAGCATATGATGTAATCCTTTCCCCTTTTAGTGGACTTTGGTAGACAGTAAAATAAGCTGTTGCTCGTTGTGGATTTGTACTTGAGATGGAAATTATTTGAAATTTATATTGCCCACTTAAAATCTTAAAACCATTTGTTAAAATGAAGTACAATCACATTATTTTATATGATTCTACAAATATATGTCAGAAGTAATATGTCGTTTCATTTTTACATTACACAGAATTATGATAGAAGCTTATTTGCTCTATATTTTAGCATTGTATTTTAAGAAAAGCTGTTTTATTTTATTTTCTAGATCTTGAAGGGAAACGAAAACCTGATTTAGTAAATAAACATACATTTCCACAATCAATCGCTCTATCTATCTATCTATCTATCTATCTATCTATCTATCTATCTATCTATCTATCTATCTATCTATCTATCTATCTATCTATCTATCTATCTATCTATCTATCTATCTATCTATCTATCTATCTATCTATCTATCTATTTATCTATCTATCTATTTATCTATCTATCGATCTGTCGATCTATCTATCGATCTGTCGATCTATCTATCCTATAACTAGCCCTCACGTTATGTCAGATAAAATATATATATATATATATATATATATATATATATATATATATATATATATATATATATATATATATATATATATATATATATATATATATGTTGATTGTTACATTAAATTGACACAATTTGGCTCAATAAAATAGGTAAAATGTTATTTAAATGTAATATTTTATGTCAGTGTTAACCCCCTAGGGCTTGAGTGTCCACATACGTGGGCAGCACATTTTAGCACTCAAGTGGCTATTTAAAATACTTTGAATGTTTTATATTTTGTTACAGACATACAGTGTCATCCTGCAACTGTTTTGCAGCAAATGAAATGTCCCAAACACCATTTTTAACTGTCCAAAATGGGATTTTTTTTTTGTTTTTACTCTTTGATAGTCAAAGCAAGTTAAAAAAAAATTCTATGTTAAATATGCATTAAAAAATATTCAGGGGGCAATGCAGTGGCGCAGTAGGTAGTGCTGAAACCTCACAGCAAGAAGGTCGCTGGTTCGAGCCCTGGCTGGGTCAGTTGGCGTTTCTGTGTGGAGTTTGCATGTTCTCCCCAAGTGATGGGTTGCAGCTGGAAGGGCATCCGCTGCATAAAACAAATGCTGGATGAGTTGGCGGTTTATTCCGCTGTGGCGACCCCAGATTAATAAAGGGACTAAGCTGAAAAGAAAATGAATGAATGAAAAATTTCAGGAAAAAGTGTTTTATGTAAATTTGGACCACGAGTCCACATATATGGACATAATTTTTTCCCTAAACGTACATCATATCAAAATATGATACTTAGATTTTTATTCTAATTAGGTTCCAATAAGCCCAAATAGCAAAGAGAAAAAAATGCATGTAAAAAGTGAAGTTTTCAAACTAATTTCAAGAGGAGCACGAGATATGATTGACTGCAGCTGGCCACTCATCTACATTCACTAGTTAGCCAATCAGATTAACCCCAACTCACTATAAGTAGCCTAGCTAGAACTACTCTCTTATCTTCGTTTTCCGAAGAAACCCCCCATCCACCCCTTCTCCTCCTTTTTTCTTTTACCACGGGGAGCTCTCGAGAACCACCTGACCTCGTTCTCCCCTCATATGCTCTATGGACCAGGCGGGAGCCCTGGGCTCACCTATCTCCGAGCTCAGGGTTCTCTCCCGGGACAGCATGCCAAACCTGCTAACAGTTGTCAAACAATATTTAAGTGTGAACTCTTGAAACACCTTGGGCCTTAAGAGGTTATACTTTGTGTGGAAATTAAAACCACATATAGTATTTAAACAATAATTTCCACAACAATTGTGGTCCATGATAAAATATATTGCCTAAAAAAAAAAAATAAAGGGAACAATTGGAGGTACGTTGTGTTGTTTAAGTGTTTCCTTTATTTTTTTTTGAGCAGTATATATATAAAATGTACAAGGACACAATGGAATATTTCTAGATTTTACCCTGAAGAATGTAGATAAAGTTTATTTTCGCACCGTTTAGCCCATTCAGGTGTGATGTTACCATTCGTTGTAAGTAATGGAGGGTAAATTCCAGGGCAATCAAGGTTATCTTAAGCAAAGCATCCATAGGAAAGTTTATTTTAACAACCTGACCTCTTTCCCTGCAGGTACTTATACTGTGGAGACATCACAGTGCGTCTGAACCAGGCCATCCCTTTACACAAGCTGGCCACCAAGTATCACGTGTGGGACCTCCAGCAGGGCCTGACCCAATACATGACTCAGCACCTGTCCAGTGATTCCCCTACGGGTCACGTTGTAGCCTGGTACCAATACGCCACCCAAATTGGCGATGTGACGCTACAGAACAGCTGCCTGCAGTATCTGTCCTGGAACCTGTCGTCGGTTTTACAGAGCGCCGAATGGAGCTCGGTGAGTGGAGAACTGCTGCTGTCCTTGCTGCAGCGATCAGATCTGGTCCTGCAAAGCGAACTGGAGCTGTACGAAGCCCTGGAAGCATGGATCAACCAAAACCAGCCTTCAGATGAGACAGCCGAGAATGCGCTCAAGGCAATACGCTATGCTATGATATCTCCACAAAACCTGTTCCACCTTCAGAAGAAGTCTCCTCTGATGTTGAAATACTATGAATCTGTACGTGACCTGCTTTTTCTGGCCTTCCAATTCCACGCAGCTTCGCCAATCCAGCTCGCAAAGTACTACGACGTAAACTGCAGCCTGTTTACTCCACGAAACTACCTGTCGCTGTCTTGGGGCTCACCATGGGTGATCAACAACCCTACAAGGGATGACCGAAGCTTCAGTTTTCAGACTCAACTCGGACCAAGTGGCCATGACGTTAGCAAACGCATAACATGGAACGCTCTGTTCTCTCCACGTTGGCTTCCTCTCAGCGTGCGATCCTCTTATCCAGAGCAGGGATCCATGCTGCCGACTCGTACTGACGCAGGCCGTCCTCGGATCATCGTCACTCCGGCTACTTCAAGCCCAGACTTTGCTGGCGTCAGCTTTCAAAAAACTGTCATCGTTTCGGCACGGAAGCAGGGAAAGGTGGTGGTCCGTCATGTCTACAACTTCCACCAGAGCACAGAAGAAGCGGGAGACTTTCTGCTAGAGGCGGATCTGCAACGTAGAGCATCTGAGTACCTCATAGACAGCTCGCTTTACCTGCACATTATTGTGAAGCCTCTCTATCACACCCTGATAGTATCCAAAAAATGAGAGTCAAGCTCGGGGGTGTCCAGTCCTGCTCTTGAAAGGTCAAAGTGCTGTCTAGACTAGATTCGTCTTATTTTGCGATGTAGAAGCAAGCTCTTTTCTGCAAAGGTGTAATGCTGGGTTCACATCAAATGAGAAGCATCAAGTCACTTGCTCTAGTTTACTCACGTCATGTTTTTCACATCTTTCACAATTTTCTTTATATTGAGTAAAATTCTTTAAACTTGCACAGAAGACACAAATTCAAAATCTCAATTTTCTCTCCGGATGCAGACCTGGAGCAGTTACAATCTGAGCTGCATGCAATGCTTTTTAATGCGCACAACTAACCTCACCCCTAAAGGCTGATTTATACTTCCGCGTTGAGTGATGCCTTGCGCATAGTCATGCATTTATACTTCTGCATGCTGTTTGTATTGCTCTGCAATAACACTTCCGAAACACTAGCTGGCAGTAGGTTTAAATGTTCCTCTGTGTCGAGTTTTTTCGCAGGTGTTTTGTTTTTCTGAATGCTACCTCAATGTACAAGTAGCTAAAACTTGCTCATATGGCAGTAACCAGCGGACGTGCAACAACTTTAATCATGAGGTAAACACAAAACAAAAGTTTCCATCTGGAGCTCCTTCATGGTACTTGACCCTTGTAAAAAATCGGGATCATGGCTCTCAGAACCACCTACACTTGTCACAGCTACCAAGCTGACCAATCACAGAGCTTGCGCTACTCGTTGTTGCGACATGTAGTTACATTTTTTGAGAGGTGTGCGTCAATGTCGGAGTCAGCATCAGCCACAGTAAGGGCTATGTAATGCCCCATTCACACGAGGCTTCAGCAGCAACGTTTGGCAGAGGGCATGTCTGAAGTTGGGGTTGACGCAATCATCATAGCAGCGTCAGCCAATGAAACAAGTCCTCAATCGGCTACTGTCTGAGCTGGGTAATTTGCATAAAACGATCTGATTGGCTGATGCTTCTGTTGGCGCTTGAAAAGTTGAGGAATTCCTAACTTCTTCCCAACAAGCTGCGCCGACGGACCCACAATTCAGTCAGGCAATGCTTGACGTCACCCATTCAAATTGAATCGGAAGCGTTGAAGCTGGCGCCCCTTGTGGATGGGTCGTGACCACATGAAGGCTGCACTGGACCATACACATACATTCAATGTAGAAGTATAAAGTTTTAACTCTACCCCTACCCCTCACACTGACGTCACTAGCTCAATTGAGTGCATTTTGTCTGACACTGCAGGTCCGAGACAGCTTGCATAATCAAGGCTGCATTTAGATACCATTGAACGTGTCACACATTCTGCATCATTCGTGGCTCCCAGTGGAAATTTGCCTTTATTTGTGCATTTGCATTGACTTTGCAGTCTATTTGGGCAAAAACTTAAATTTACATATGGTGTGAACTCAGCAATATTCATTAAAATTTCATACACTAAAGGTATAATGTTTAATTTTTGCTGACAGAGGGTGCATATTCACAACGAACAAAGGCATAGTTTGATGACGCAGCGACTGAGTGTTGAATCATGGGAATTGTGGTCTTCATTACATCCTACGGGACCTGCAGAATTCATGTTCATGGATAAGCTAAAGTATATATAAAAAGTAAGGCTGATGGTTGTCAAAGCATAATGAAGGCTGATGAGAAACGAGGCTTTGGACACTCCTGGTCCAGCTCCTGTACCAGTTATTTATAAAATTCCCCATAGCTCTGAAGTCAAGTTTTGCATGATACATTTACGTTTATGCATTCGGAAGATTTTTGTATTAAACACAACATCACATGATGAAAAAAATGTGTTTAGAAAAAAATCATACAGAAATGGCTAGTTATTTAATAAGACGTAGAATGCAACATTTTATTCTAATTTTGAAATAGACTGGTGTGAAATCAATTCACTTGAGTGTTATGTAAAAATCAATTGTAGAAGACACGCGAACAAAACTCATCTGTTTTTTATGCCCAAAGTCTTTTGGTCAAACATCTTGCTAGTGCGTGCATGTGTGTGATGCTGATTTTGTCTCCAGTCAATCAATTTACAGTAGATAAACTACAATTTTCTCCTACAATATTTAATACCCTATTTCAGGGGATTAAAGAGGTCAAATTAATCAAGAATTGTTGTGGTTACTAGAAACCAAATTGTACCATACTGCATAAAATCTCACCTAATTTTAATGCAAATTTTAAAGGGACATTTGTATATTGTCATGCTGTTTGACTTTAAATACACGGTGAGGACGTTGATAAATAATTTGTGCTTTCATAAAAATACAAATTCTCTGCTGACTGAATAAACAAACCATTCTACATACTTTGTATTGGGTCACAATATTGTGCTGAATTCATTTTTGTTCACATTATATTGCAATTCACATTAAGTTTCATTAAAATTGAAATTTCTGAACCCAAAAAAGACTTTGTCTGTTTGTTGACAATTAAAGTTTCTTCTGGAAAAATCTGTAATGCACCTTTGGAAGTATCAGATTGGGGAAAAAGGTTTAGATGTTTACATGAAAAAAAAAAAATTCTCCCTCTTTAAAGATTTTTTTTAGGCAGCATTGTGTCTCTAAACAGATGCGTCTTTAAAATGTACTGAAAATAAATTAATAGTGTTAGTTTGAGACTCATAGAAACTTTGGGAATGCTGGGTTGTTGTAACACAACACTGTATCAAATATGGACAAATCCAACAGTTAGGATAAAGGTGTAATTAAAATTTAGAGTGAAAAAAAAAATACCTCAACTTTGGGTTAGTCTGTCAAAAACAACCCGGCATTTTATACCCAGCTTCACCATCCGCTCTCTCCTTGCCCTCTGGTGGTCAACAGCGATACGTATTATTGAGCTGTTATAATTAAGAGAGTGGTTTAAAGCCTGGCTGGTGGTATGCAGACGCCGACTGTAGTGTTGACAGCTTTCATGATGCCATTTGGCTGGACTCTTGAGTAAAGCTATCAGAAGATAACTATTAGAAAGCCAACTGGAGCACGGCAGTGCAAACGCAGCATACAGAAGCAGCTGCTGAGGTGATTATGGATGCTGGGCGGGTGCATGCTGGGAAACATGACGCTCAAGTTACAGTATGTTTGGACTAGCTTATTACAGCGTGTATACTGTAAACTACAGTCAATGCTTTAAAAAAAAGTGAAATAAAACAGTACTAAATACTTAAAGTCCGTGTGAAATAAGAATTTACAATGTTTGTTTTGCTAGCGCACATTGTTGTTGTTTAGGTGAACAATTATTCTGTGCAAGTTAAACCATTAAATATGTTTGTTTTGTAAGCTTTAATCAAAGTCTGACTATTTTAAGTGGCGGTCCTTCACTGTTGACGCCAGCGTGATGATTTAATATCACATTAAAATAAAGTTTTTTAGATGTTAGTATCGTTATTTTTTTCATAACTTTAAGCTAGTGCACAGTGACAAAATTCCCATTTAGAATATATTAACATGTAAAGCTTGTAGTTTGTCACATCCGCCTAAATCAGGTGGTTCTTGAGGGCCGGTGTCCTGCAGAGTTTAGTTCCAACCCCAATTAGACACACCTGAACCAGCTAATTAAGCTACTAGGTTATACTAGAAACTTCCAGGCAGGTGTGTTGAAGGAAGTTGGAGCTAAAATATGCAGGATACTGGCCCTCCTGGGAGTATGGTTTGTCTGAGAACTGCAAGAAGGGTGTAACATGAAGGGGTATAACTTGTAGTAAGTTTGAGGCGTAACTTGAAGTTATGGAGACCCACGTGTCAAAACTCTGTTGTCGGCAAGATGGCGTTGTACATCAGTAATTAACATCTACACCTACTCCACACCTAAACCCAACCACCATAAGTTGCATCCCAAATGGTACACTATGCACTTCTGCACTATGTACTTATGCACTTACACACTCAAAAGCATATATGTAGTCACCCCAAAACGAATGCTGTTTTTTTTACTAAACGGAAATTCAAACCGTTTCCTTGATGATGTTTGACGGTCGTTTGACGGGGGGGGGGGGGGGGGGGGGATGGATCCGGGGGTGTTATAGACTGTACCAAAAAGCTGAGGGCAGGGGTAGGGTGGGGGTTGGGGGTTGAGAATTCTGGGAGTTTTCCACAAGACAGAACGAAATGGGAGATGGGTCTGAAATACGGGAGACTACCAGGAAAAACTGGAGTGTTTGCAGGTATGATCTCGCATCTTTCGCATCTTAAGTTACGCCTCACTAACTTACAACAAGTTACGCCCCTTCATGTTACGCCCCGTCTTGCAATACGCAAACAGATACACTTGCCTCCAGGACTGAGTTTGGGCAGTCCTCGCCTAAATGGATTAACGGTTTTATTCACATCACCTCATACTTCAGTTTCTCATCAAATTGTGACCAATCAAATGCTCTCTAGTATCTGACATGCCCCACCTCCTTCAGGATGCTTCCCATTTGTTTCACTTGAGCTCAACCACTGAAACAAAACTAAATGCTATTGGCTGTTTTTTAAAAAGAGGAGGAGCTGATCTATGTCCCATCCTCTCTTCGTGTTTCGGTTGAGATTACATCAAAGATCGAGTAAAAATGCTCATCTTATCATGCACATCTCCCATTATCTACATGGGAATGGTGCACAATACAAAACCCCACCCCTACTTAAAATTTCATTTCAGTTTCTGGTTTATGGAAACTTTAAAATGGAAATTATATTGTCACTTGACCTCCCCATGTTGCATGTTGTTGTTTAAATGTTTGAGTGCATACCTGTCAACCCTCCCGTCTTTCCCGGGATTCTCCTGTATTTTACAGTTCTATCTTTTCCTGTATTTCTCCCGTATTTTCAGTCTTTCTCTGAAGGGTGGCAAATAAACATTAAAGAGCCAATCCTCCCTATACGCAACCCATACCTCCGAACCACCAGGGGTCGCCCCTTGCTCTTAAATGTGAGTCTGTTCTGTGCTTTCGCTTTGTTTAGGCATGAAAACACGTTAAAATAAATATAAAAACTGCGGGATTCCCTTCCTTTTCATTATAGGGGCTGTCTCCCCTTCATATGCAATTGACCCTTCGCTAAGCCACACCCACCAATCGTGGCATAGCAACCATAGCTACGCGCAGGGGCTCTGTCAAGCTTTCGAGCGAGGGAAACAGGCCAAAGCGTTGTGCATATGGATTGTGCAAATCTGACACCCGGTATCCTAAAAATTTCGACGGGATGGTGGATTTTTTTCCATTTTCAAAACCAAAAACCCTAGGAGAGAAATGGCAGCGTGGATCAAGCTCTGTGAGGGGCGCTAAAGGAGCGGAGTTAAGTTGGTTTTGTTTTGATATTCCTGACACATTCAGTGATAGACCGATGGCAATATCTCACACACCTCTTACCCTAAACAGATCTAAACTGTGTTTTCTACAAAGATACAAAGCAGGTTATGTTTCACAGCTGTCTTTGTCTTTTTTTTCCACTTGATATTATGAGCACTGCTTTATTTAAGCCTTCGCTATAGTAACGTTAGTCATACGAATAGCGAATAGGTCATAATGAGTTATTAATATGAATCTGCGAATCTGTTGCTAACTTTACTGAACTTCATATTTCCATCTATTTCAAGCTTCGGATATTTGAAATTACAAATCAACAGAACAAAACAGAGATGTGATCACAAACTGAGCACTTGCGATCAATATATTTTACCCGCAGCTGTTTTTCATTAATTTATAAAGAGCACACACACATACTAACAGTAATAGGTAACTTACTGTACATTGTTATGGGTCAATGATGCTAATATTCGGCACAAATCCATCAATTTCCCCTTTTTGGCTGTTCTTTCTACGAATGAATGATGTAGAAGCACTGTCCATGCGTGTTTCCTCGCCGGTTAATAATGCTATATTTCATTGCACAACATTAGTCTATCAGGCTTTTTGGCTAAAATAGAGAAATCATGGTTTAATTTGTTACTATTAGATTATTTTTAAATTTCATCTCTCCTGCTGTGCATGAACTAAGCTGTCGAATGGTCAGCGTATGAGGTGGCTAAGATAACCTAGCTTAAATTTTGATTGAATTATTCTCTAATCGGTCGCCTATTATGTCGTGAATATACCCCTGTAATGCATACTGCAGTTCTTTTTTGTCTGGCTTTCTCAGATATCTCACCTGTTCGCCAAAAACGACTAATATCCCTGGGAATGTCTGACACCGGCTCATACACATTGTAAAAGATGTGCCAGGCATTAAAGCTTGACAGGAGTAGCAACAGTAACTAAAGAGGGCGGGGCTTAGTGAAGGGTCAAACAGTCATGTAGCAGTGCGTGACTGTCAGCTGACACGCTCCATAGTGATAAATAGATGCTGTTTCACAAATGGATTCTGGACACTCGATTTGAAGCGAAAGTCTGGGTTTAGATGCATGTTTGAACAGACATATACACATTAATAATAATAATAATATCTAAAGATGTCGATCTTGGTGGTTTTTTTTTTTTCAAACACAGCTAATTTCGTCTTAAATGAGCATAAAAAGTTAGGACAGCGATCGAATGCTTTCATTATAACGTTAGACGTGTGCATTTTTAAAGTGACACCTCGGTTATTTCATGTAATGAAAAGAAAAAAATCTAAACAAATTAGAGATTCATTCGTTGCTCTTTAATCAGAATGTGTAAGTTATACAGTGAAGAAACGGCTAATGAGATTTGATAGCTTGATTCTATTTCATTATAATAGCTATTAATTATATTAAGCTGAACTGTTTGCTAATGTATTTGCTGCTAATGTTCATTCATTCATTTTCTTTTCGGCTTAGTCCCTTTATTAATCCGGGGTCACCACAGCGGAATGAACCGCCAACTTATCCAGCACTTTTTTTTACACAGCGGATGCCCTTCCAGCTGCAACCCATCTCTGGGAAATTGCTGCTAATGTATACTATTTAATTTTTCTTTTGTAAATAATAATAATAAAACATATTACTGACCATTTAACTGTTTATTTACAATGAAACAGCTCTAAATGAACATATTTAGTAATCAAGGTCAGGGGAATCCCTTATTATGTCTCTTATTTTCACATCCCAATGTTGACAGGTATGTGACTGTAGCACATTTTTCAGGTTGTGAGGGCCTAATGAAGTCAGAGTATGTTATAAAGAATGAAGTGAAATGCAGTACTACACATTTTAGGCAAATGCATTAGGTAATCCTGCCAATATGCATGCAAAGCATACTGCATACTTTTAGTAATGTGATAGTCAAACTCAGTGTCGCTAGAGGTCATTAATGGAAACTGCTTTATGTAATCAGCGTTGGAGGGAATGTAATCTGTCAATACCGCTCTCTCAGGAAATGTCAAACTGTGACTACATGAACAAATACTACAGTAAAGTATGTTGCACTGTATATATTATAGTATTTACAACACTGTTAATGAATTATATACTACAGTATACTGTAGTAGGAACTATAGTGAACTGACTCACTGTAATAAACACTGTAGAATGCTTTAGTTTTTACTATGAGAAATGATGTAGTACAATGTAATGTACTGTATACAGTTGTGGAAATCTTAACACAGTATTAATGGGTCATTTGTTTGTTACTGTAGATAGCAACTATAGAATTACTTTACATGCTTCAAAAATACTATAGTATTTACTATGCATTGCTATAGTATTTTATGTGGGTGATGTTAACAGATAGGGCGACGCAGTGGCGCAGTAGGTAGTGCTGTCGCCTCACAGCAAGAAGGCTGGGTCAGTTGGCGATTCTGTGTGGAGTTTGCATGTTCTCCCTGCGTTCGCGTGGGTTTCCTCTGGGTGCTCCGGTTTCACCCACAGTCCAAAGACATGCAGTACAGGTGAATTGGGTAGGCTAAATTGTCCATAGTGTATGAGTGTGAATGAGTGTGTATGGATGTTTCCCAGAGATGGGTTGCAGTTGGAAGGGCATCCACTGTGTAAAACATATGCTGGATAAGTTGATGATTCATTCCGCTGTGGCGACCCCTAATTAATAAAGGGACTAAGCCGAAAAGAAAATGAATGAATGAATGTTAACAGATATAATAATAGTTCCAACTCATTTTTGGTCCTATAAGTTAAAAGCATTGCTTTCTAATGGTTGGCGTTAGGTCACTGATTTAGAAGCTAGAAGATGAGCTTGAGATCAAATTGGCTTTTCGGGAGAAATTCGTGGCATTGTGTCATCAGGGTCACCTTTTAAATTGCTCTATATTTTTAACAGAAGAAAGAATGTGGACATTTGTAAATGTAATGTGTGTTGTTTGCTTTCACCTATTTTAGATGTACAAAACAGCTTCTTTTGTTGATTGATTATGCAAACTGTAATTCCTTTCAATATTATTTTGCTACATTGTTTTGTCATAGTTATGAACATGTTGTTTTTGTATGGTGCAAACAGTTTTACTCTAGGCCAACTTGGTTATGCTTCTTGTTATTTTGCTATGACGGTTCAAAGTGATGGTTGAAAATGACCATAAAAATAACTAAAATGTATAGTGAACTTGAAAAGGCGCTGTTCATAACAGCAGAATTACAGCAAATTGCTGGTAATGTTAAAACGTCACGGAAAATTGTTGGAACTTATTTTTGGCAATTTTATAAAGGCCATCAGTGGTGTAAAGTAACAAATTACAGATACTCAAATTACTGTAATTGAGTAGTTTTTCTCAGGAATTGTAACTTGTTTACTTAGTCGTTTTAAATATGTGTACTTTTACTTTCCCTTGAGTACATTTTTAGTGCTGTATCGATACTTTTACTCCACTACCTTTAACCTGCTGTCACTACTTTGTTTTTTATTGTCTATAGGAATTAGAAAAATCAGACCTGGGATTCCTGTCCAATCAAATCACACATAGAAGGTAAATCGCATCATACTGAACTACCTCAACACATGGACGATTTATAATTGCAACAAACTGTTTAGAATCATTAAAAGTCCAAGAAGATGTCCAAAATCTTTACCCACTTTGACCCAGAGAAAGTTTAAATGCATGTCACTGATGAGAAGATGACGGATGTTTACTGTATGATGACCTAAATAGCCTTAAACACCCAACAGGCACAAGATGTGAACATGACGTCAGATCGACGTTGTACCATAAAGTCGTGGGGACGTTGCGTTTTGTTTGGAAATTAAAATCGGTTTAACGTCAGAACCCAAAGTCAGGCCGTCGTCAATGTCCAAGGTCCAACCTAAAATCAACGTCTAATGTTACAGCTTGACGTTGTGTGAACGTTACCACTATGACGTCTATCAGATCTATCAATTTTGTTGCCATACCTGACAAATAAATGTCGACTTTGGATTTTAGATACTTTCTAACAACCTAAAATCAACCAGATATCAATGTCATTTGATATCGTTATTGGACATCAAAATAACATTGTCCTTAGACGCTGACTAGACATTGAATTTTGGTCACCTGACATCATGACCTAAATCTAACCTAATATTAATGTCTTATGACGTTGTGTGCCTGGTGGGCAATAACTAGATGCACTACAGAATGTTACGTTTACACACATCCACAAATTACATGTAAATGCATCAGCTTTTTACAGCGTAATACTCACTACTCTTGAGTACTTTTTAAGGGTCATACTTTTTACTCATACTTTGAGTAATATTTACAACAGATACTTTAACTCTACTTGCACTACATATTTGGCAAGTAATGGTACTTTTACTTAAGTGTGATTTTTCAGTACTCCTTTCACCACTGGGCTCCATTGACTAGGAACATTAACAGAAAACACTTTTCTATTGTATATGCTTTTACTGAACTCATATGTTTCTATGATTTTAAAGTTTTATTTTTCAATATTTATATTTATTAGCAGAGTTTCATGCAGAAATGCTACATTACTTACAATGCTCTACAGAAATGTATACCAATCAACAAGCAAAGTCATATTTGGCTCTGCTCATTTATAAGCAGCATCCACAAATGTAACTAACGTAATTAATTTCGTTTTCCAAATGCAGACAATTTTATTTTCGTTGTTTGTTTTTTATTATTAAAACTGGTACATAGGTTTCTGTATGTTTGTATTTTTGTCAAATGTTTTAAATGTTATGATCCTGTTATGACAAGGTATCATTATGGTTGCTAAGTCCAAGAAAATTTTCCAGCCCACTGACAGTTCGAATTCTTCCCTCAAAGGAATGAAATGTAGCTATTTTTCCCTTGTCCGATAAGAGTCCATTGCTGGATTTCGAGACTCAATTTCAACTCTTTAGGTTTAACGTTCATTAATTTCCCTTCAGCTTAGTCCCTTATTTATCAGGGGTCACCACAGCGGAATGAACCACCAAATATCCTGGCATATGATTTACACAGCGGATGCCTTTCCAGCCACAACCAAGTACTTGAAATCCCCCATGCACTCTCATATTCATACACTATGGCCAATTTTATTGAACCGATTCACCTACAGCGCATGCCTTTGGGGGAAACCAGAAACCAGAGCTCCTGGAGGAAACACACACGAGAGAACATGCAAACTCCACACAGAAATGCCAACTGATCCAGCCAGGACTCAAACCAGCAACTTTCTTGCTGTGAGGTGACAGTGCTAACCACTGAGCCACTGTGCCCTTCTACTACACATACATGTAGATAGAGCTATATATTAATTATACAGAAAAACCATGACTGGCAACACTGGTATCAGCTAACATGACTTTCAAAAGACACCATAGTATAAAAACCTGTAGTATTGATTTTTACTGTTCATGACAGCACGTTGACCATTTCAAGATGACATACTGTACATGTCGATATATCTGGAGTGGTCAAAAGTGGCTTTTATGTATATAGATATCTACTGTATGGTTCCATTTACCAGCCAATGTCACTCCCTCCACATTTTTGTTTGCATACTCACTGTAAACAAAAAAAAATCGAAGAAATGATCGATTCAAATTCAAGGGTGTGAAACGTATTGATGCAAATTCTTAAAACTCTTCAGGCTTCAGCTGGAACCCATTGAATCTACTTGACTGCTCTGTGAAACAGTGCGTCATATAGTTTTCCCCTGGACAACACACTGTGGAGGGATAATCCTAATCTCGCAGACAGACTCTATTCATCAGAGATATCATTAGAGTTTAATCTTATAAAAACTGTAGAGGCCACACCTGAACGGAAACAGCTGCTTCATATTACCTCATGTACTGTATTGTGTAGCTTGGATTAGGAAGGATTTGAAATCTTTTTTTTTTTTAAAGGTGAGAGTGACTTTTCCTACAGACACATTGCAGAGATATATACACTCAAAAACGACTTGTTCAAACTACTTATTTAAAAATGTGTTAAATCAACAAAATTATGAAGTTTTTTTTGGAAACAACTTAATTGTTTTATCGTCAATCCACTTAAATTTGTAAAAATTATTAAGTTAACTTAATCTATTTGTGTTGTGACAATTTAACACCAAATTTATAATTAGTCAATAATGCGGCAGCACGTTTATGCATGTAGACATGGTCAAGACGATCTGCTGCAGTTCAAGCAGAGCATTAGAATGGGGAAGAAAGGTGATTTAAGTGACTTTGAATGTGGCTTTGTTGTTGGCGCCAGATGGGCTGGTCTGAGTATTTCAGAAACTGCTGATCTACTGGGATTTTCACGCACAACCATCTCTAGAGTTTACAGAGAATAGTCTGAACAAGAGAAAATATCCAGTGAGCGGCAGTTCTGTGGGATGAGTATGCAGAAGAGCATCTCTGAATGCACAAGATGTCCAACCTTGAGGCGGATGAGCTACAGCAGCAGAAGACCACAGCGGGTGGCATTCTTATCAACTAACAACAGGAAACTAAAGATTGCCTGGTCTGATGAGTCTCGATTTCTTCTGCAACATTCGAATCGTAGGGTCAGGATTTGGCATCAACATCATGAAAGCATGTATCCATCCTGCCTTGTATCAACAGTTCAGGCTGGTGGAGGTGGTGTAATGGTGTGGGGGATATTTTCTTGGCACACTTTGGACCCATTAGTACCAATTGAGCATCGCGTCAACGCCACAGCCTACCTGAGTATTGTTGCTGACCATGTCCATTCCTTTATGACCACAGTGTACCCATCTTCTGATGGCTACTTCCAGCAGGATAACACGCCATGTCATAAAGCGTGAATCATCTCAGACTGGTTTCTTGAACATGACAATGAGTTCACTGTACTCAAATGGCCTCCACAGTCACCAAAGCTCAATCCAATAGAGCACCTTTGGGATGTGGTGAAACAGGAGATTCGCATCATGGATGTGCAGCTGAGAAATCTGCAGCAACTGCATAATACTATCATGTCAATATAGACCAAAATCTCTCAGAAATATTTTCAGTACCTTGCTGAATCTATGAATCTATAGGATTAAGGCAGCTCTGAAGGCAAAAGGGGGTCCAACGCGGTACTAGTAAGGTGTACCTAATAATATATATAGAGGTGCTCCAGGATTGGCCAGCCCAGTCACAAGACATAAACATTATTGAGCATGTCCGGGGTAAAATGAAGGAGGAGGCATCGAAGATGAAACCAAAGAATCTTGATAAACTCTGGGAGTCCTGCAAGAACGCTTTCTTTAACATTCCAGATGACTGTTGATAAGTGATTTGAGATGTATGGATGCAGTCCTCAAAGCTCATGGGAGTCAAACACAATATTAATTATTTATCCACTGCACCATGACTTTAAATTCTATACTGGACATTATTTCTGTTAAGTGACAAGACCTTTGTCTAAGCAAAGTCAGACGTCACTGTCCTAATTAAATCATTAAAAATCAAGGCATGGTCATATTTTATTTTGGTAAAATAAGCGTAATCTAGAGGCCTTTGGCTTTCATTACCCCCTTCACATGTTGACTATTATATATGCACATACCATTTTAAAAGTAATTTTTTACTTGATAAGTAGGCATCACATTAATGCCACAGAAGCTCTTTTCTCTCTCCTAGTAAAGAGGACATGTCATTGGATAATGTGGAAAAAGCCCTGAGGGTGAAATCAGACTTTCAGCAGAACAAAATCCAATCCTCTCATTGCATCTCCTGTGTCCAATCGATTCTCTGTTTACACAGACCAGGGCCATGGATTCAAATGAGTCAAGTCAGACAATCTTTGTCTGGATAATCTCAATGACAACTACATTTACAGTCTAAAAAAATGAATGAATGCCGTCTGCCTCTTGAAATGCACGCAGACAGTGATGATGTCACACCTTGGAATGGAAGGATTGCATAATTCGTGTGATAACATACAATGAAATATAAATAAATATGTTGATTAAATACAAAACATTACGAGGTCGCAGAACTTATTACAGATATACAGATTTATGACCCTGCAACACAGCTTTATGTAAATAAATACATTATATGGGTCAAAAATATTGATTTTTGTTTAATGCCAAAAATCATTAAGATAAGTAAAAAACAACATTGTAAATATACTGTAAATATATTATAATTTACTGTAAAAATAACATAATTCCTACTGTAAACATATCAAATTTATTTTTTATGAGTAACAGGCATTGCTAAGCACTTTAATTTGGTCGAATTAAAAGGGATTTTCTCAATATATTGATTTTTAAACGCTTAAGTTTCAGATTTTTAAATGGTTGATCTTAGTAAATTACTGTCCAGACATGAATCAATGGAAAGTATAATCATTTTGCTTCCAAATAATGCAAAAATCACAATTTCAAAGGGTTTTATGGTCTTGGGTTGCATTTTAGAGTTTGAAAACAGCTTGTTTTTTTGTTTTTTTAAATAAATCCAATGTTTTAACCACAGAATTTAATAAAAATCAGACACAGCAGATGATATTGTTAATCAGACACCTTTATTATGATTTACTTTGATAGCTACTGTCACAGTATTATATATAAAACCCCAGATTAGATATTAGTTCGCTATGGTTACTGGTTTTAAAAACCTGCCAGCATTGCAAATCATTACTGTGTGTTGTTTTTTTTGCAAATGTCATACAAAACAATATTTGTTCTCCTTTGAACCCTTTATCAACATATTTATAATTTATAATCTTTCCTATGTAGCAGCAGATAAGTAACATTCATGTCATCATTCATAAATATTAATATTCACGTCTTCAGTCACTGAAGCTATATATTGCACATAAACTGCTGTGAACACGACATTCTTTACATATTATTCAAAGATGTGCTGTAGTATATTTATTTATTTATTTACATGCCAAATATACCAATTTTTATCCAAACCCTGAGATGTTAAGTGTGCTTTGTCAAGCCTTAGGGCTCAGATTACAGAAAAAAATGCAGTGAGGAGCTTTATGTTCACTAAATGCCTATAAATAAGTGCCTTAGATTAGCATATACTGTCCTTAAAAATGTATGGCTAATCTTCAATACTGATATTGTAGTGCATTTAACCAACTCAAGTATGCATCAACATATTTCTAATCATACCGAACTGTATTTCTAAGATGACAGAAGTGTGTTAAGAGACCAGCTCATTAACAGGCTCAATTCATTATCCTGAAGTATAGTTTTCATACCATCTGTGAACGCACAGCATTCACACACACGCAAAAACAGTCACCAAAAACATCTACTGTCAACGACAATCATTAAATATGAAAGAAATATTGGCAAGACTTTACAATAACAATACATGAATAAGGATGTATTCATCTGTAATCTAAACGTTACTATATTATAAACTAATGATGAGTTAATGTATGCGCTAATCATAAACTAACTTAACTACAACATCACATGAGTCACATGAGTTCATGTGCGAATAACAACTACCTTAATTACTTGTTAGTAAATGATAGTTTGTTAATTAATGTATTAATTACTACATTAGTTCATGCTTAATTATCCATCATGAACTCATGATATGTTAATGTATAATTATATCATGACTTTACTTGGAGGGGCACATCATCATTAACCCATTCTAAACTACTCATGGACTCCTTATGCATGGCCGTTAAGTGCGTTCACACTGAATAACCAACACAATCTCACGGCAATTCGTAACTTTTTGATTTAGTGGCTAATTCGTATGAATACGTACAATCTAATTCGTACATTTTAATACGATTTGCTCATCCCCCAATGACGGTTGGGTTTAGGGGTGGGGTTAGGTGCCCCGCCTCCTTTTTAAAATCGTACAATTTCGTACGACTGAACTCGTACGAATTCGTACGAATTAGCCACTAAACTGACAAAACGTAAAACACTTACGTTTTCTCGTGAGATCAGGCTGGAATAACAATTGAAAAGTGTTCTGTCAACATTAAGATGAACACTTTAAACACAGAAGTTCGTGAGGAGTAAAGGATGAGTTAATTGTGATGTGCCCCTCCAAGTAAAGTCCTGACATAATTATACGTTAACAGCTCATGAGCTCATGTTGGTTACATTTAGCTTAAACTCAAATGTTAATACTTTAATTAACAGCATGTACTAACAAGTAATTAAGGTATTCACACATGAGCTCTTGGTAATTAAAGTTAGTGATTAGCGCGCACCTTAACTCATCAGTGATTCATAACTAGGTAATGTTTAGTTTACATATTAATACATCATTATTCATGTACTGTTATTGTCAAGTGTTACTAAAATATTAATACTAGGCTTTTAACCCAATCTTGAACCTGACTTCAATGCACTAATAAATGCTTAAAAATGTTGCTCCTTTATTAACGGTGAAAAAATAATGGTTGTAATAATTTTTTTGTTCAAATTACCCTTACAAGCTATTTCAACTTACATTAAACTGGTATAAAACAAAGTGTAAGACTTCAAAAGATAAGTTGAAGCTTGGTTTAATAAGTTAAATTAACATAAGAAAAAGCACATGATGTCATGACTTACTGTTCATGTATATTTTTACAGTGTAGGTTTAACGAAAGGAAATATTAAGTTTTCATCTTCACTAAAGTTTCATTGCTCTGCCTCTGCTTTTGAAGACAAACATGACTTCCTTATGACACTGGCTTTTGCATGGTAGCAAGATATTATCCTGAATGTGCGATTAAAAGACTGTGTGTACAGACTGTGGGACAAATTAGTCTA
Source organism: Danio aesculapii (assembly GCF_903798145.1). Classification (NCBI taxonomy): domain Eukaryota; kingdom Metazoa; phylum Chordata; class Actinopteri; order Cypriniformes; family Danionidae; genus Danio; species Danio aesculapii. The sequence continues at coordinate 11,122,561 of NC_079437.1, read as the reverse complement.
AATATAATAATATCTCTCCTGAAAAATCATTGTGAATTAAGTTATAGCTCTGCTCCAGTGGTGTAGTCCTTGCTATACGCACGTACACTCAGTATGCCTACTTTTTTCCACGAGCTGTTTGGGTATTACAACTTCTGAGGATCATACCCTCGGTATACTCACTTGTTTTGGTGATTAGACTTCCCTAATTTTTGTGCATTGAGTATTTGAGTTTTTCGAAGATCACAACAAATCAGCTGAATGATGTCTCGCTGAAACGTTCAAGTAAAATTATAAAACAGCATGGGCGTCGCTTTAGCTCTCCTATGTTTCCATTCAGCCCCCTAACACTTTTGCGATTACCTGTACACTACTAAATGATCGCCTCAGTCCCCTTTAAATTTGATATAAAAACGGCGGCAGAACCCCGCTCCTGAACTCGTTTTTTAGTTAGTCAGCAAACCACAGCTGTGCAGTGTGTGTGTGTCTAACTAAAAAACGAGTTCAGGAGCGGGGTTCTGCCGCCGTTTTATATATATATATATATATATATATATATATATATATATATATATATATATATATATATATATATATATATATATAAATCAAATGAATCAAAGATACATTGACTTTCGTCGTTTCTTTGCCTACTTTTAAAATTTGGATTGGGTGAGTAATAGTGCACCACCTATTTTTTTAGGACTACACCACTGCTCTGCTCCAAAACCTAGTGAGCTACATACAGCTACTAGACAGCATCAAAGACTAGCTGAAGCTATGAAATGGTTTTCAAAGTAGGTAGCTGTATGCTAATTGCTAATTTAGACTACCCTAAATTGGCCTGGGGCCTGTATCATGAAGTCAGACTAGCTGGCTAACCAGCTATTATTTTGCACCAATCATGGCTTTGGTTACAATGAAAGTAGCTCCGCTATAATACATTCTGGGGCTTGTACCAAGAAGCCAGATTAGCTAGCTAACCAGCTAAATTTCAGTTTGGTTTGAACCAATTTTGGGTTTGAGGTACCATGAAGGTAGCTTAGCTTTAATCATTTTTTGTTGCCATGTCTGATGCTACGCAACACAGCTAAACTGCTCAGAGGCAGGTTATGTTTTGGTTTACAGATTACAAACTGAGATTCAACTAATAATCTCTGAGCAAAGTGACACATTTTTGATGCAATAAAGGTTCTCCTCCAAGGGTCTGTACCATGAAGTCAGATTAGCTAGCTAGCCACTTAAGTTTCAGTTTATTTTGCACATCCCTGCTGAAAAAAACTGCTTAAACCAGCCTAGGCTGGTTGGCTGGTTTTAGCTGGTCGACCAGCCTGGTTTTAGAGGGGTTTTGGCCATTTCCAGGCTGATTTCCAGCCATTTCCAGCCTGGTCTTAGCTGGTCAGGCTGGGAGATGACCAGCTAAAACCAGCTTGACCAGCCTAGCCAGGCTGGGAGCCCAGCCAATACCAGCTATGTCCAGCTTAAACCAGGCTGGTCAAGCTGGTTTTAGCTTGTCATTTTCCAGCCCGACCAGCTAAGACCAGGCTGGAAATGGCTGGAAACCAGCCTGGAAATGGCCAAAACCCCTCTAAGGCTGGTCAGGCTGGTCAACCAGCTAAAACCAGCCAATCAGCCTAGGCTGGTTTAAGCTGGATTTTTCAGCAGGAATATTCAGGGTTTTAGGTAATATGAAGGTGGCTCAGCTGTAATCACTGTTTGTTGACATGGTATCGTAAGCTGCACTGCTATGTTCTGGTTTAGAGATCATAAACTCGAGATAGATTTAGTTAAACTCTCTCTATATTTACAGATATCCAGCAGATATCCTACTTTTATCAGGAAATGCAGAAAGCCTTTAAAGAAGATTACATATGAGCTTAGATTTTTGAGTGTCTGTATACTCTACAGTATATATCATCTATACAAACAAATTTAACACTATATTTTGCACTAATAATGCAAGCCTTTTTCTTTTAGCTATTGTCTTTGGAATTAACTGCCAATTTATCCAGCACATGTTTTACGCAGTGGAGGGCCTTCCAGCCGCAACCCAACACTGGGAACAACCGCCTAATGAGCATGCGCACCTTAAACTCAGGATTAAAGCCTGAGTTAACAGAGAAAGTTAATGATTTAGCATCCTGATACCAACAAACCCTGATTTGGTTCTCAGAACTAATCCTATATTCCTGAGTTTGTTTAGCTACCGTCATGGTACAGGCCCCTGGGGTATCCATAATGGAGAAAGCAATCCCAGAATACATTGTGCATTTAGTTCGGTGAAGTAAAAAAATGCATCCAACAGGGCAGACAGGAAACTACCTCTATCCAATTTAAATAGACTGTTTGTTAAAAGGATAGTTCACCCAAAAATATATTATATTTTGTATTTAACAGATCAAACACAACAGTAAAAAACAGTAAATGATGGCAGGAATTTTTGGCTGAACTATCCCGGTAATACCCAACATTTTCATTGTATGCCTTTTATCTTAGCGACATGCAAATGTAAAACTGCACCGAGAATAATTGTAAATAGTGTTTTGTGCCACATTGAGCTGATGTGATCAATTTGTTTTGCTTACTTGGTATTGAACAGAGCTTCAGTTTTCCACAGTGACTGTGTACTGTATGTGCTTGCTTGTATATTATACCTTGATTGTGTAGAAAGTGTCTGAACAGATCTGAATGTTAATATTTGTTGATCTGTCTTCTTGGATAACACACAACAATGAATGTTACAAGACATCTGCAACCCAAACTTTTGGGCTCCTCTCAAACCAATGGCAACATTTTGCTCTCAAATCAGCAGCAAAAGAGCCTTTTCTCAGGCTTTGCCATTGTATGCTGTACACAAACATCACCACAAAGAAAGCTCATTGCTCATATCTCAGGCTGTTGTCTTAAAGGTTTGAGCTGTAACGGTAAAGTGTCCTGACTAGAAGCTGTGCTTTTGATGTCATCCATATTGGATCCCTCTAAAACCACACTGTCCCTCCTGATGCTAATCTGCTCATCATCATCGTCATCATCATCCTCGGTTTCCTCTTTATCCATGAAGGCTACTTCATTCTCGTAACAAAAAGAGTTTGAATTAGACATTATGTACGTCTTCTCTGCCAAATCTCGAGCGCTGCATTGAGGTGTGTTGGGAACCTCGTAGGTGTTTTCGAAGTGAGAGTAGTCCACCTTGTAATGACTTTTCTCCTCAAAAAGGACCGGCTCAAAACGATAGCCCCACAGGATTTCGCTAGTCACGTAAGAGCTTCGACACTGAGTGGTCATGGCCGTAGCTTCCACCATGCCCTCCAAAATCACCACTATTTCCAGCTCGGAACTTTCCAGTTCCTGTTTGCTCATGTCATAGAATGGACTGTCCTCATCAATCTCATGGACGATGGTGATGGGGGACACTAAAAATATACGGTCAATACCAGTGTCGAATCCGACATCAATGTCTATCTGATCCAGCGGGATGAATTCACCCTCAGCTGTGGTGCGGGATTTGAGCAGCTGAGCGCGGACATGTGCCTCGACCAGGTGGCTTTTGCGGAGGTTGCCGACTCTCCACATTAGACACAGTTTACCGTCCCTCATTGCGATTGTTGCATATTGACTGAACACAAGGGTTTCATTTCGTTTTTTAGGCTTGGCCATCTTAGCCATGACCGCACCAATGATGAATGCATCAATGATGCATCCCAGGATGCTCTGAAAAACCACCATGAACACAGCAATGGGGCAGTCCTCCGTCACATAACGGTAGCCATATCCAATAGTTGTTTGTGTTTCTACAGAAAACAGGAAAGCCGCTGTAAAACTGTCAACATTCGAAATGCATATCTGCACTTGATTATCCAAATCGCCAGATGTATACGCAACGAGCCAGAATATAAGTCCAAAAATAAGCCAGGACAATAGGAAAGACAGGAAAAAAAGGACCATCATCCAACGCCAGCGAATGTCAACGCATGTTGTGAAGATATCAGCTAGGTAGCGCTGACCTTTTTCGCTCATGTTGATGAACTGTACATTGCAGCGTCCATCCTTGTTGACGAAACGGTTTTGCGTTTGCTGTTGCTCGTGATCTGTGGTGCTCACTTTTCCATTGCCGTAGCCGTTTTGAATAGCAATGGGAGACAACTTCATCCCGCCTTCCTCTGAGGAAACTATGCTGTACCGGTGGGCTCTCACACTTCCCATCGCTTCCGTATGAGGGGGCTGAGCCTCGTCTGCTTTAGACAACAGTCTGAGTTTCTGGAGGACGCGTTGGAGAAACACTTTCGACTTCTCACATGGACCAACACGCAAACAAAATCCTGTATTTCCTGGGAACCGAACAAGTAATTTGAAGGTCGCTCCAAAGAAACTGTGTTATCGCCTGGGGTACGAGGATCACTCCTCTTCCAGGAATTGATTGGACTTCATTGGCAATGCAGGACTCTGTGAATAACACATAGGCAAAGTATGAGGGCAAAACAAAGTGTAATAAACAAAGGAACAGTTCAAGAACCAGTTTAGTTTGCTCATTAAAAATGCTCAGACGGAAGTTTTAGAATAGTATGTTTTATTTCCATGCACTTAAATGGGTAGTTTACCAAAAAATGAAAGTTTACCCATTATTTACTCATCCTCAACTGGTTTCAAACCTTTATTAGATTCTTTCTTCTGTTTAACACAAAAGTTATTATTTTGATGAACGCTGGAAACTGGTAGCCATTGACTTGTATAGTAGGAAAAACAGGTACTATTACGTACCTGTAAGTCAATAGCTATGTTTCCATCCAAAAACATGAATTAACTTTATGCGCAAAACTGGATTATTGCATAAAAGATGTGCGAATACAGCAGCGTTTCCATCCAACGAGTCAAAGAGAACAAAATCGTCACTTCCTGATTATCTGGCGCCAAATGTTAACAGTAAAAACAGAATTTGCTGTGGTAGAAGAAGCTGCGTGAATCTTTTCTTCATTTAATAAATGACTTGCGCCTCAGAACAACCCCAACAATCCCAACACGCAGTAAACGTGCGGTGATGTTTGAAGGTGTCAGTCGCGGTGCACAGACGCTCTTGATTCTGGAGGTCATTAATAATATAATAACACTAATACTGAAATGGTTAAGGTGTTTTAGAATGACTAAAACAACAATTCAGATGTTTTACAGTGTGCTCAGCCTGCTGGTTTATCCATCTCATGATCTCTAATAAAATCACATGACTATTTTTATGTGCATACTGTAATTTGTTCGATAAAGGTGTTTTCATCACAGTTTATGCACATCTTTTCTTATCGAATAAAAGTTTATCCTACTCAATTTTGCACATACGTTTTTTATGCACATTTTCAAAATTTTATGCGCATCTTGGCGTTTCATCAACCGTTTTTTTTTTCGCATATCCAAAATACGCATAAAAATATGTGGATGGAAACATAGCTATTGACTACCGGTTGCAATCTTTCTTCAAAAGAAACTCAAACAGATTTGGAGCACGGCGAGTAAATGTTTACCTAACTTTTGTTTTTGTGTGACCTATCCCTTTTGTTCGACATTACCATAAATAATAATATAAAAGTGGCTGACATGTCTCTAATCGAGAAACACAGATGTACAGACTAAAGGCGCATATTAATATTTTAAAATACAAATATTCCATGAAGCCTCTCAATAGGTATGAGCTCATGAAAACAGCATGCACATTAATCATAATAAAACACAAATATGTTGAAATTTGATGTTTTAGACATTTCTAGGTAAATACGAGGTCTTAAAAAATGACATCGGTTTGGTGGGCCGGTATAAGATCATGATGGTATGATAACCTTGGATAAAAAATATCACGGTTCGATGGTATTGTGATTACTGCTCTATAATATATTCATTTTAAATGTCTGGGTAAAAAACTAAAACTTTTTTCATTTTGAGAAACATTAAAATATTTTGAAGCAGTAAAAATGCCAGGCTGAATAATGAAAATTAATCATTGACTTCTGCTGTCTTCATTTATTTCAAAAACACAGATTTCTTTACTATTTAAAATGGCATTTTTGGAGATATTTTCTACTGGAGATACTGTTTAGATTACAAAAAAAAAATTTCAATAAAATTCTTAAATATACCTTAGAAATGATATAGCTGAAAATGTTGGCGGTTTTAAAACATTGACTTTTCCAAACCGCGGTATACCTTGAAAACGGTTATCGTCCCATGCCTAGTCACCGCAGGACAGTGAGGACAATAATAGCATTAAAGCTAACGATTAGCATTTAACTTTCAAGCCCTTCAATGTAATTTGCATTATACACATACATCCAAAACAATGCTGCAAACACTTAAATAAAGAGTTAATGAGCAAGTGAGCCAATAAAAGCCAAGACATTCTGACAACAACGTTCAAATCCTGATATTGTTCTAGAAAACAAATCATTAAGGTAACAATGAAAGAAAAACCCACCTGTTACACAAACAATGCTTTAGAATGCAATTCAATTTATTATTTAGTAGCTTTTGTACTGCCATTAAACACTGTAAATTGGTGAAAAAGTGATTATTTTACTTGTTACATTATTGTACGTCTGCTTTTATGTTTTAGTCAGGCATAACAAAACAATATAGGCTGATGGAAACACATTACATAAATACACACCATTTTTTCTTTTCTCATCAGATCAATACAGTGTGATCCGTTGAAAGTCTGTTTCCAAGCTGGTGAACTGTATACTGAATTAAATATTATAATAATCCATTAAATACATAAACATGTGATATACAAATGTATAACTATGAATTAAATGGCCACAAAGTAACATACTAGACCATAGAAGTTTGCTGCATTGTATACAGACAATAAAATCTAACAGCAAGTAAGGGTACATAGGCAAATATATCTTTTTATTTATTTATTTAGTCATTTAGAACAATATTGACAACAGAATCCATCCCATGCTAATGATGTTCACTAAAAGTGAGGTCTAAAAGTTTACTTCACAGCTCTACAAAAGCTGTGTCATCACTAATGATTGAAATGACAGCTGAATATGCTGATACACAAAGATATCGCCTCACAACAATAGTAAAAAGCTCACCTTCTCGAGTTCGGGAGGTTTAGATCAGCACATTTCTGCAGATATAAGCTGTTGTTGATGTTATCCGGCGCGACAGATCAGGCCAACACGAAAGGACTTGATGCTGGTTTCGATCATCTCGCTCAGTGTTGGTCAAAGCTCAAGCCAATCGAAGAATAGTTTTAAAAAGCCTGTTAATCTCCGCCCAGAGCTGCGGGGTCAAAACAGTCAGCCGCGCGATTACAGCATCTCTCCCTCTCTTGCACTGTATGATGCAGCGGTGATAATAACATGATGTAATAAACAATAATTGCTCAGGAACTGGTTTGAATATCACATCTTTTCGCGCTTTTGTTTTAAATTTTGGAACGTCTATTCTTTTTTGTGACGTGCTATGTTAACATTCTTTTTTAGAACCCATACGCTTTTTTATTATTATGCAAAAGATAAGAATATACAATCACAGTACATTATAAAGAAAATGGAAAGAGAAAAAAAAACATTTTGAAAAAAGAAAACAACAAAAAAACACAAGAAAAAAACAAAAACAAACAGAAGCGGTATATATATATATATATCACACATTAAAGAAAAAAAGATTATATAATTTACAAATTTCAGTTGTTTTTAAAGCCTTTTTAAGAAAAGTTAGAAATAGTTTCAAAGTAATACTGCATTTCAGTAACCAAAAACATAAAAAAAAGTTTTTTGGTTTGAAAATTTACATTTATGTACATAAAATGTTGTTAATAAGATAAGAAGATTAAGGAAATATGTGAAGAGTTTAGATGTAAAAACCTCTCAGAGCCATCTGATATTTTCTTCTAAAATGAGCATTTTTAGCATATTCAGCACTCCTGTGTGTAAGCTCAGTAATTTTACTTTTATAGTGACGAATAAGTTATTTACATTGCCCTTAAAGGGAAATAACTGAACATAAATATAGGAGGCTGACAAAAATGGTCGATTTAGGAGAACATTTCAGATGGCATTTAGAGGTTTTTGCATCTGAACTCTTCATATTTTCTTTTTATGTAAAGCTTCTGTTTTATAATTCACAAAAAAATTTCTCATGTAAGAAAAAGTCTTTATCAACATACTCAATTACAAAAAAAGAAAAGATAAATCTTTCCAAAGCAAATTAGAATAGTGAACTAGGGACTATATATATATATATATATATATATATATAAATCTTACTAAGAAAGTATTCACTGGATATGTATGATGAATAATTCTAAATGCAACTTCTTTTATCTTATTTGTAGCTATTTGGAATGAGCCATATTTTCAGAAACAAAAGAATTCCAATAAAAAGTAACATTTGGGACGGTTACAATTCAGAAAATAAAGAGCGTACTGATTTGTTTGAAGAAGTTGCAGAGAAACAACATTTTCCTATTCCATTAGGGGGATGGGAATATTGAATCGATTAAGAAATATTGTAATACTTTATTAAATGGCCATTTGAATGAAATAATTGACTAACAAGCAGAATGTTTGCTTCGAACTAGTGTTGAAAGAAAAGAGATTTGTTTAAAATTTTGGTTATTCCAAATACAATATTTGTGAGGAGAGAAGGCAAGAAGAAATTGCTTATGAAATTGAGATAATTTAGCTGGTACAACATGCTTTTTTCCCCCACAATGCGCATAATTTCCAATATCAGCCCTACAAACATCTAAAAATAAACCGATGTGGTATGTCAAAAAGTTCAGTAAACCTTTTTTTTTACATGTGGAAAGACTTGGATTTTCTACCCAAAGGGAAGTGCAGTAACTTTCGAAATTTACACATAACTACTTAACAAAAAAATTTATCTTGCTAAAGTGATAGTTCACTCAATAATTTAAATTCTGTCATCATTTACTCTGCTTTTACTTGTCACACAGCTGTTTGAGCTTCTATTGTCTGTTGAACAATCATTCATTCAATAATTTTCCTTCGGCTTTGTCCTTTTATTCATCAGGCATCGCCACAGCGCAATGAACCGCCAACTTATCCAGCATATGTTTTACACAGCGGATGCCCTTCTAGCTGCAACCCAGTATTGGGAAACATCCATACACTCATTCACACACACATACACTACGGCCAATTTAGTTTATTCAATTCATCTACAGCGCATGTCTTTGGACTGTGGGGAAAACTGGAGCACCCAGAGAAAACCCACGCCAACACGGGGAGAACATGCAAACTCCACACAGAAACACCAACTGGTCCAGCCGGTACTTGAACCAGCAATCTTCTTACTGTGAGGCAACAGTGCTAACTGAGCCACCGTGTCACCTCCGTTGACCACTAAAAAGGATATTGTGAAAAATGTTGGAAACATTGGGCGCCTTACTGTAGTAATAGTTTTTCCTACTGTGGATGTCAATAGTTTCTGGCTTCCAACAACATTCTTCAGAAAACCCTTTGTGTTTACCAGAACATTTAATATGAAGTAAATGGTAAACTAAGGGGTGTACTATCACGTTAAATGTATAAAGGTTTTGCTCTAGGAACTTTGTTTTGTAAATTATATTCAGACACTGCTACAGTAAAAAGAAATTCTGGAAGGATTTGACTATATTAACACTGATGCTGCTTTTTTTCTTTGTGCTTAGAATTTTGGTCCTTAAAAAAGATATAAATCTAGATGTAGCGTGTGTGAAAGCATCCATATGCTGAGGCAAATACGAAAGCAACAGCATTTATAGCTAACTATTTTCTATGGATTTTGGGATTATGGCTACATAAGGATTTTTAAAATCAAAATAATTAAACTATTCTAGCAAATTAAGTATATCGTATGGAAATTATTCCTTTTCATATTTTTTTGTGAAAAATAATGCTTGACTTAATTGCTAAAACTGTTTGTGTGCAAAATTTTTTTGGATTGTCATGAAAATAAAAAATGGGTTAAACATTTCACTACTATTAACATCCTGAATCTAAAATATTTTGTAATTTTTTATAATATAGCTGAACGAGTGAAATATTAACTAGTTTGCGGTGATAGTTTTGATAGCTAAACGTTATCATGTGTCATCCACCAAAACTAACATATATGAAGATAATTAGTATAATTAGTATAATATAAGATAATTATATAATTATATAATTATCTTAATAATTAATCTAATTAAACTGACCATGATTGTAATGTCTTTGTCAACATTTGAAATTTCCCTTTACTGGCTTTCCTCTGATGTCTGACTGCTATTCTGCTGACCAACACTAGAGGGAGACAATCACCCAGTCAAACAAAAATGTTTACATAACTGAAGAAAAAAAGGCTCAAAAATAAAGCACTGGGAGTCATTCAGAGTCATTCAGAGTTCACTGGCACTTACTATTTCATTGCTGACTAAAAATAACTGGCAAATAAACAGGACTAAAAAGCATTATGCAGAATGAACAAAAAAAAAAAAAGATTTTTATATTTAACACTGAAAATCCTCACAAAGAATATAAACACCACTTAGTATGACAAAGGACTGAACACAACAGGGAATATATTTATACACTGGAATAACCAGCCTGATCTCACGAGAAAACGTAAGTATTTTACATTTTTTGTCAGTTTAGTGGCTAATTCGTATGAATTTGTACGAGTTCGAGTTCAGTCATACGAAATTGTACAATTTTAAAAAGGTGTGGCACCTTACCCCACCCCTAAACCCAACCATCATTGGGGGATAAGCAAATCATAAGAAAATGTACGAATTAGACTGTACGAATTCATACGAATTAGCCACTAAATCAAAAGGTTACGAATTGCCATGAGATTGTGTTGGAATAACACTGTAACTAAATTTGAGATATAATCAAACTAGCGAACTATCATTTTAAAAAACATTGCAAGTGTTGAGGCCAGCTAGTGAAGTGCTGTGCAGGTAAACCTCACTCCTCTGACCTCTAAAAGGTGCTCTAGCAACAGATGCTAGAGGCCATGGTCTTTAGCTTCCTAGGTAGAGCAACCGACTCCCATGCGGAAAGTCGCTAGCTTGATCCCAGCTCGGAGCATGTTGGGTGGTGTAGGACTGGTGGTTTACACAAGATTTAGATGCTTTGTTTCCAGTGAAGACTTAGAGAAACTTGTTCATGCTTTTATCAGCAGCAGGGTGGATTACTGTGATGGACTCTTCAATGGCCTTCCCAAAAAGACAGTTGCAGCTCATCCAGAACGCTGAGGCCAAGACCAGAACCAGGAAATCAGAGCACATCACACCTGTCCTCAGGTCTTTACACTGGCTCCCAGTTACATTCAGAATAGATTTTAAAGTAATATTACTGGTCTATAAATCACTAAATGAACTAGGACCTCAATACATTACAGATATGCTCACTGAATACAAAACCTAACAGATCACTCAGATCTTTAGGATCAAATAAGCTAGAAATTCCAAGAGTTCAGTCAAAGCAGGGTGAATCGGCTTTCAGCTACTAACAGTGAAAACTCCCCCACAATTTACTCACTTTCAAGCCATCCTATATGTATGTGTCTCTCTTCTTTCAGATGCATGTTGGAATAGTTTTAAACTTTATTCTGGCTGTTCACTAGTGTATAATGGCATTGGGTAGTTTTCAAAATCTTTCAAAAGCATCAATGTGTTTTTATAACAAAAAATATGTCTAAAACTTTAAGTATAAACTTCCGGTATGCACATTCTTGACAACTTCTTGGCTGGCAACTGACTGAGGATGCCTAAATGCCAATAACTAATTGGAAGTGGAAAAGTTGAAATACAGTCCTGCCCACAATAAGCTGCCCCGCCCACCTCCATATAGCATTTACCCTGCAGGTTTGGTGAAGGAAAAATCATGAATCAGTATTATTGAGCATGTCTGGCATACGATGAAAGAGGAGGCACTGAAGATGAATCCTAACAATCTTGAACAAACTCTGCAAGAATGCTTTCTTTGCCATTCCAGATGACTTTATTAATAAGTTATTTGAGTCATTGCAGAGATGTATGGATGCAGTCCTCCAAGCTGAGTCATACACAGTATTAATTCTTTTTAACTTTATATTCTATACTGTACATTATTTCTGTTAAGTGACAATATTTTTGTCTAAGCAAAGTCAAATCTTACTGTCCTAATAAAATAATTAAAAATCAAGACATGATCATATTTTATTGTGGTAAAATAAGCGCAATCTAGAGGCCTTTGCCTTTTATAAAAGTCACTTCTGATACCAAATCATCAACTAGAAGTCAAGTTATTGTTTGTTGTTCCTAAAACTTTGATATGCGGCAAGACTTTTGTTAGGTATAGTGTAGTCAATAGCTCAAAACCTACTTAGTTAAAAATATTGAATCCCCAAAGTACACTTTTAATAACCTTGTAAGCTCAGCAAGTTAAATCAAAGCAAAAGCATCAGAACTACAATGATTAGCATAAATTATATAAACTGCAAAATATCTAATGGTTAAACAATATATGCATGCTTTTGATAATTTCCTCAAGCACAGCGAGACAACATGTCAGGACTGCCATCATAATACATCAAGTAACAAACAATAATATTACAAATATAAATATTGCAAGCTAAATATTGCAAGCTAAACTCATCGGCCCCCTGGCACTGAAATTTATTTAACCTGAGCATACGTCCCATCACTAGATCCAGCACCTGAAAACAGATGAGTTCAGTTATACACTTTCATTCTTATATACGGCAAGTGTTTTTATAATGATGATGTACTTTTTTTTCTCTAGTGAACTGTGGCTGTTTGTAGTTTGACACTCACTCTGATGTGTTTCCAGCTTCAGTTTAGAGTAAACACAGTCAGAATTCTCAGGGTTGTTCCCTAAAATATTACAACATTTATTATCACTAGTGCTTATTCTGTATGAGTAAAAGCACATCAAACATATGAATAAATGGATGATCATGAAAACATGAGAGCAGAGATTTATATTGTACTTTACCTTTATCTGTGTTTTCCTTCATTTTCTTTGTAGATTTGAGATGGACCTCAGCATAGGTGAGTTCAGCTCCACTTTCACAGTCTACAATCAACAGCAGAAAAAAAAAATTTAACTTCACCTTTCACATGAAATCTTTGATTTAAAGTTGATTCAATAAACTGCGACTACATGAGTTACCTGTGTTGCATATGTCTTCATATGTTGCATATGTATGTGCAGTTTCTATAAAAGATTAATACATAAATTCATGTCCAATATTTATTATTTTGTAATGAATCTTGAAATTAAATCTAATAAAAAAAGATAAAAGCTGCTACCGGTGCTGCTTCTGTCTTTAAGAGTAGTTCCTGTAAATCATTCATTATTGAATTTATTTCAACACTTTTTCATGGATTATTTCACCATCAAAGTTAGAATTCAGTCACACAGAAAATACAGTTTTAATGTTAACACTGGTGTAAAAATATAAAGCCGTCATGACTGACCAGAGAGCAGTGTCTGGTGTCCCGCTTCACTCTGCTTCTGCTGTGATGTCTGACTGACACTAGAGGGAGACGGAGATCTTACACCTAGACAAACAGGACATGATCATCTGGATCAGGGGTGCCCAAACTTTTTCATACACTATATGAAAGGCCAAAAACCAAATATCATTGAGAGCCGTGGGCCGACGATAAACATACCAAACAATATTACATTGAATTACATGAATTGCCATGGGTAATTTACTAATTTATAAGAAAACACTACTTAAAATCGTTTAATTTAAATGCAGTATAACATTTAAAATGTACAAAAATTATAAATAAATAAAATAAGTTATTGCAATAAAAACACGAACAATTGCATTTATAGCACAGTGGAGTTCAATGCTGAATACACTAGTCAAGCAGGATCTGCTTTTGCCTTGATATGTCCTCTATCCGTCGGGTGACAGTACTGTATGTACATTTAAACTAAATCTGATTAATTTACACCATTTAATTGAAACATTTGATTTCAGTTAGCTTTTAACAATAAACCATATGGTTACATTAGATTTAAAATGACAATCTCTATGAAATGACAAGCATCTTTGGGCTGTTTTGGATGTTTGGTGTCCTTTGCTTACACATCAACTCACACAGTCAATATTTATTATTTATTGTATTTACTTAAAGTTTTAAACACTGAATAAATAACACTAAGAAGCTTGTTTACAATCCCACTTCCAGCATAATCAGAAATAAAAACCCACAACCTTTTATCCATTTCACTGGTAAATTCAGAATATCTCAACAACTGTCTTCATGGAGTGAGTTTTAGAACTTTACACTGTTTTCCATTTAGTTTCCATGGCAATTAGAAGCAGATGTTGATTTGAAATTCTAGAAGTGACATTCTAAATTCTGAACATTCTAAATCCCACAAGTGACCAGTGACCACTCATAAGAGTCTGTTTGGTATTTATACATATCTGAAAGCTGAACAACTAAAATACAGCTATTAAAAACATCAGGGATCTTGTTTAGTGTTTGTAAAAATGTAAATATTGAGAAAATCTACTTTAAAATTAAGTAGTTAGCAATACACATTTCTAATCAAGATCTGAGCTTTTATATATTTAGGAAATTTAGCTAAATGTCTTCATGGAACAGAATCTTTACCTAATATTATAATAATTTTGGCATTAAAGAGAAATCTATCGTTTTGATTTACAGTTTATAATATATTGTCACTTATTTCTACAAATATAGCCATGCTGGTTTTGTGTTCTAGGATAACAAATGTGGGACAGCACTCACAGGGGCACAGAAATAACAATCCCACATGTGGGACTGCAATGCTCAGATTAAGGGTTAACACTATAGCCATTATACTGTATTAAATTTAGCAGGTTGGGAGGCAAGTTATGACGTCTGTAAAAGTTTTATTGAATTGTAACATGGCAGATGATGAACCTTTCTTGTGTCTGTAGCAGCACAGCAGAACCAAGAAGATGATGATCAAAACAAGGACAGAAAGTCCTGCAGTCACTCCATTAATCACAGGATCGACACCATCAGATCTCGAGGCTGATGGAGAAACTGAGTTACTTACTGAATATATTCACATTTAGAGTCATGCTGTCAATGATACAAGAACATTTAAGGTGTTTTAAAGTCTACAGTCTCACCTCTGACTGAGATCCAGCTCTTGGGTGACTCTCCTTCTGTGTGTTTGCAGTAGTAGAAACCCTCATGTGACTTTGAGACAGCAGTGATGATCATCTCTGAGGTTTGACTCTGGACGAGTGATCCATCTTTATAGAAATCAGCTGTGAGATTTGGTGGAGTTGTAGATTTATATAAACATTGTAGAGTCAGAGTATCTCCTTCAGTCACAGGATGAACAGGACTCTCCAGAATCACACCAGCTACAGAAGCACAGCAAACATCAACACACATCAACAGAGTGCTAACATTATACAAGAGAAAATTAAATAACGATCTTTATATTAAAATAGGTTGATTTTTTTTGTGACAATTAAGTGTTTCCGTGTAGTTTATGCGGTATTATGTGGTTGTTGTGTTTTCTGCTCACTAGACCAATTCACAACTGTGTCTAATGCTTTCAGCTCTCAATCTGATTTAAATGAATAAATACAGACGCTCAGACTCACAGTGTACAGTGATATTAACAGGATTATAATTCTCTCCAGACTCAGACTGACACCAGTAAACTCCAGTGTCTGATGTGGTGGTGTAGCTGATTGTACATGTAGATCCTGTTTGTAATAAACAATCACTCATCCACCCGCTGTCTAAGTATCTTCTGACTCTCCATCCAGTAGAGTTACTCTTGTCTTCACAGCTCAGAGAAAGAGAGTCAGATGTAAAGTGTTGAGCTCTGCTGGGTCTGATGACCAGAGAGTCTGGAGGAGAAACACCTGAGACAGCAATAATTTATAAATATGTAACTTAATTCAATATGAAATATGATCCAATTATTTCAGTTCTGTGTAAACTCACCAGTGACCCACAGTGGCTGTGTGTTGCTTATAGCTGTTTTATAGGCTGTTTTTCCTCTCTCTGCTTCACACACATAAACTCCTGTGTGTTTTAGAGCAACAGAACTGACAGTGTATTTTCCTCCAGCTCCTCTACTACTGTCTGAGAGCAGCTTATAATGATAGCCCTTGTCTGTGTTAAGTGAGAATATACAGATGTTCAGTATTATCAGTTTTTTCTGAATACAGAAAGAATGACATTGACTGAAGCTAATCTATGTGATGTTTGAAGGCAGTTATATTATATTAGGTGTTCTCACATGAAATTGACGGGGCAAAAATGTTGCAGTATTTCAAATAAATAGATTCTGATCCACAAATAAACCTAAAGTGACCCACAAAAACGGTCAAATTTAGTTTTAAAAATGGAATATAATAAGATATGCAGGAGAAGCACAAAAATCAATTACAGTCACAAATTAATATAATAAAATGTGCTAATAATTAAAGTATCAACAAGTGTCAACACAACTTTTCTGGAAAAACATCCTGCAATTCTTAGTGTGCTTCATGTAGGTGAGTAGGCCAAAACTGGGACTTGTTATAGCATTTATATATATATTATTTATACATTTATATACTCTCTGATGATTTGAAATGCTTATTTTGTCCACACGTATAAGTCATAATGAAAAATAAATAAAATAAGTAATTGTTCAAATGTAAATATTATTTATGTTCTACATTATAAACACAACTCTGCCAGGTCATTTGTAACACAAATTTTATGAATTTTAATATTTTTGTGAAACTCCTGCATTTATTTGTCTCATTCCATTATTTGAGAATGTACATTTTTTGTGCAACCTTAGATTTATTTGTGGACTATAATCGATTTATTTAACATAATGTAACAATTTACGCTCCACAGAAGCACATTATAACTTACCTGAACGAGTTCTGATGTACCAGCTGAATGTCCAGCCTGTAGAGGAGCCGTGAACCTCACAGATCAGAGTCACTGAATCTCCTTCAGTCAACCAGTTCTGTGGAGAAACACTTAAAGCTGTCTGGGCTCTGTCTGAAATAGAGAAATCTCTCATTAATAACATGATAAACTCGTGTGCATATGAAGAGATGATCAAACTCACCTGATACTGTCAGTGGAACTGCATCACTCATTAGTGATCTGCGTGAACCTTTACTCTCAGTGCCAATACAGGAGTATTTACCTGCGTCAGACTCAGTAATAAACCATAACGTGTATTCTTGTAATTCACTGAATGCATAATCTGAACCTTCTTTATACCAGCTGTACTGCCAGCTAGAGACTCCATCAGCATTAATGTCACATCTGAGAGTGACTGACTCTCTTCTGAACACATGCAGATCAGGAGTAATAGTCAAATTGGCTTTAGGGTTTTCTGTATAATGACAAATATTCACAATAAAATGATGTGATATAATAAATATAAAAATATGCTGTTTTTAGTGCATGAGGCATGAACAATTTGTATTGCAAAACACACAAGCTAAATCTGATTATACAGAAGTGTTTTAGTCTGAAGTCATAGTCGCTTATTAAGTGCCCTACACCAGTGGTTCTCAAACTGGGGGTCGTCGCAGAATAATTTCAAGGGGACGCGAGAGTGATTTAAAAATTGTGTAATTTTCAGTGATTATAATAAATATTTTTCAGTATTACAAGTGAAAGCTAATATTTTCAGATTTTTAAAAAGATATTACTGATTCATAAAGTATTTAGGACACATTCAGGCAGAATGCATCTTTGTACTTGGAACGCAGCACTCAGGAACAGTTTAAAGAGCCCATATTATGGGTTTTTGAAAATGCTCTTCCATGTAGTGTGTAACACAGCTCTAAGTGAAGTGAAATATCCAGCTAAGGCTTAAATCTGTAAGTGTACAGTGTTTAAAATTATTGATTCATCTATAAAAGAGTCGACTCATAGTGCTTCAAACGAGTCGTCTTGATAACGAGTCATTAGGTGTTTCGTGATGACGCGGCTACGAAACACAAGCCTCGCCAGTAGTTACGCGCGCAAACCCGGGAGATTTGAAACCTGCGGCCCCCCCCACTAACACAGAAAAAACACTAGACACACACACAGACGCCGCCGGTCGAATGAAGTCATGCTGTGCTCAGATGGATAATATTGACAGTCTCTACCCAAAGATGAAACTGTGAAGAGTCAGTGGTTGAGGTTTATTCACTAGTGTAAGTAAGTGCGATTAAAATTGTTGCCTCGTTTACTCTAGCTTGCAAATTATGTATTTATTGTGTTTTGTTACTTGTTAACCTGGTACAGTACACGCGGTTACTCTTTATATTCTCTTATTGCATGTAAGCCACGTTGAAAACGCGACGCGTGCCGCTTTGTTTACAGATTTAACGTTAAATGCTTTTGTGAGCTCGCGTTCCACTGCCGTTTGTCATTGCTATGGCCATCGTAAGCTAGGAGACTGGAGACTCATGTCGATCTCCCTAGTTTTGAGGAGGAGCGTGATGTGTGTGTGTTTGTGTTTGTGTGTGTGTGTGTGTGTGTGTGTGTGTGTGTGTGTGTGTGAGAAAAAGAGCAGGTCGAGTGTGTGACGGCTAGGAGACAGGAGACTCGCGTCGCTCTCCCTAGTTCTTGTGAGGAGCGTTGTGTGTGTTTGTGTGTGTGTGAGAGAGAGAGAGAGAGAGAGAGAGAGAAAAAGAGCAGGTAGAGTGTGTGACGGCTAGGAGACTCGCGTCGATCTCCCAAGTTCTTCTGAGGAGGGTTGTGTGTGTGTGAAAAAAGCCTTACACTATGAAGCGCGTGTGCACTGTGACTACTTTTATATTGTTGATTAGCAGCTGGGCATTTCACTCTGTCTCGCGCTGAAGCCTGTCACTGTCGACCAATCGCAGCAGGCTGTCATTGGTCCAATCAGCGCAGATTAGCTTCACACTGAGGAGGGGGTTGGGAACAAATGAATCGCTGAACGATTCATATGGGAGTCGCTGGGATAATTAGGTAAAAATAAATGCAGATCATAAGACCATAAAAGTGTTTTTTGACCTTGCATGCATATTAGACTGTTGTTGGAGACCCTTACAACCTACATATGACCCTATTTCATGTATAATATGGGCTCTTTAAAACTGTTGTCATGTCAACTTGCCGCAGTAAACAAAGCCTTTAACGCTTGCCCCGCCTTCGCGCTCTTCTTATTGGCCCACTGCTTTAAGAACTGAACACGAATGATTGGTTAAAATCAGCTGTCAATCACTCAGTCAACGTCTCCTGTCTTCAGATGACAGGAGCTACAACTGCGAAAATGTAAAGCTCTGAAGTTGAGAATGAAAACAACACTGACAGATTTAGTTTTAGAAACACCCAAAGCTACAAATAATAGCACATCTGATTACTGATCATGTGGTGAATGTTAATCCACCAGCTATACTTATTGAAGAGTGGACAAGACTTCCATTGGCTTCAAGTCTGCTATGAAAATAACTAGCATTCACTGTAAAGTCTGTGGGACGGAGTTTTCAGGTAACTGTTTACCACATCTACACATTTTAAGCACGAGAGGTTCTGTTTAATCCTTCATTTAATCGCCAGATAATGTCAGCCGTACAAGTGGCAGCTATATGTAAAAGTTAACACCACGTACACCATCGCAAAAGGGCTTGCACTGACTAAGATTAAACTAATATTGCAGCTCATCAAAAGAGCGGTATTGCTATTAAAATGACGTATGCACATAATAAGGTA
The DNA here is from genome assembly GCF_903798145.1 of Danio aesculapii. Taxonomy (NCBI): domain Eukaryota; kingdom Metazoa; phylum Chordata; class Actinopteri; order Cypriniformes; family Danionidae; genus Danio; species Danio aesculapii. The sequence goes on along the minus strand of NC_079437.1, from coordinate 11,102,865 downwards.
TATGACAAAAGCATCTGTGCAATATCAGACACCACCCGTGAGAACACAGCACAGTTATCGTTAAGAGATTCATTAATGAATTCATGTCAAGCAGTGCGTGCAGGGCCGGTGAGCGGTTCGTCCGTGTATCTTTTGGTCACTCAATTATGCTATAAAAATGTATTTTCTTGTGATAACGGGATTTCATTGAGACATATTTTCCTCACGCATCCATATATATTTTTTTGCTTGTTAGTTTTGGTTATTGTTGATTTCAAATGCAATAAATCTGTTTATAAAACTTGTAGTAACATAGCGATAATTGGTGGGTGCCACTAAATTCTGGCTGGTGCGCCTACATTTTTAAAGTTAGAAGCACCAGTGTTACCAAGCAAAAATGTAAATTTTGAGCCCTGTCATGTATAGTAAATATAGTTAAAATATTGTGAACAGCTTGTTTGTATATGCTTTGGTAGTGGGGGGGGGGGTGGTCGCGAGTTCTTGACGATCTTACAATGGGGGTCGCTGGTTTAAAAGTTTGAGAACCACTGCCCTACACAATGAGAATGAACAGCTTGGATAAAAAATAAATTATTTTACAAAATTATTTCACAATAGAAAATGAGATATAAACAAACAAACAAAAATAATGCATTTAACTAGAGCACAAAGACCAATTTAAAATCATCATGAAGCATCATAACACTCATTTTCAATAGTTTTCACAGTTCATGTAGAGTCACAGATATGTTATGAATTATGAAGTAAATTCACTCACCTTCAGTGTCTTCAGAGTGGATGTTTGAAATCAGCACTAAAAACACAAAGAGAAACTTGTCTGTTTGATCTAGACTAGAGTTAGCTGCTGAAGAAGTAATGCAGTTTAGACAAAACAAATATCATAGTGATACATTCACGGCTCCCTCATAAACAGCACTAACTGCACACTTCCGGCTCATCTTTGACATATATCATGGACTAGAGATGGCTTGTAAACTCAGAGCAGCATAAAAAATAAAAACAGAAACACTACTGGATCCTATTTATAGAGTTACAGCAATGAACATCCACTAAAAAATCATCCAGAGAAAATAATACTCACAGAGCACAAGAGGAAGTTGACTGAGCTCCATACTGACTGAATATTGACAGACACTTGAAGACACAGACTGTGTTAAAGACTCAAGACTTCCTGAAACCTGCAGTCTGATCTCTACAAACATCACAACACATTAAAGACTCACAAATGTACCTCATGTGTTACAGAAGATCTTTTAATAACCTTTAAAATCTTGTTTTCAGATAATGTTAAACTGACCAAAATCCATGTTTGTACAGAAATGTTTAAGGGTCAAATGTTATAAAATTAAATTTCTCAGATGTTGGCAGTTTAAAAATAATATCCCAGTGAGTTTAATGAATAATGAAACATTGTTTTATGGCTCTTAATGGTGTAATTTGTATTAATAACCTTATGGAAACAGAAACAGATGAAGTGTTGAACTTCTGCTTCTCACTCACTGGTAAAATGACCTCAAACAGACCAAACCAAACCACAACTATATAGTTATTTCCTTTTTCATCTCACTTCATTTTGATGGTCTCTTTAACACACTTTTGACTATAAATAAAGTATTACTGCTTTCAAAACATTGAGTGCATCAAATAATTTACTGCAGTTGTGTTATTAATATGTAATCATGTAATGTATACGTGATAACTATCTGATTTTTTAACAAACAATCTGATAGCATTTTAAATCTTTTACAAAATGGAGTCTGATTACCTGATTGATGTATTGATTTTTCTTTGGAATTGATTGATTGGTTTTTGTAAATTTACATATTTATAATGATTGGATGCTATATTAACCGTGTTATTAGATATGTCTCATTATACATTCTAATATTTCTGGTATTTATTTCCCATTCTGTGTAGACCCTTATATGCACCTTTATGTATCTTTTGAGTTTAACGCATATTTAAGGTGTAAGAATATTTCTGCATTATATTTGTATCAGAATAAGTTTATTTTTCTTGGTTTATTAAAGGTCACAGTGTAACTTATCTTGGGTGTCTTCTATAGACCAAGTGTATAAAAAGAGCAACTGACACCTCTTGCACCAGTCTGCAACGCTGCTCATCTCTCGAATCTTTCCTTGACTTCCTCTTTTTCTTACAGATGCACTCGACTAACTCAGAAGGTTTCATTAAATTCTCAGTTTAATTCAGCTCTTTGCTAATCAGAATTATATTGACTTTAATTTGTAAAACTTGATTAAACTTAATTCAATCTAATACATTTAAACTGACTTTAATTGTTCTTTGGCTTATCTTTAGTCTTGTAAGTGTCCATCTATTAGTCCAATGACAGAACTAACAGCATGGGTGAAGGTTAAAAGCATGTAAGCCTTTTCTAGGGCTTCTGTAAAGAATTCTGTAATTTATTAGAATTTATTTATTTATTTCCAGCTCCGAATTTAATCTGACTCCATTTTTCAAGTGATCAATAAATTTAGACTGTGTTCATAATTATTAATGGATCATATTTATCAAAAGTTAATACATTTGGATATTTGATTATCAGTTATTCCTTCATTGGGGACCAATTGTTGTTCTGAGTTCATGCGTAGCCAAATTCACATGTTTATGTGTGTGTGTGTGTATATATATATATTCGATTCAATTGACAGTCGGTGCGCATGCTCGAGTGACGTCACTGTCGCTGTACGGTAGCCTCGCTGCGTGTGTTTGGAGTTAAGTCTGGCAATTTACATTTTTGTTATAAAATACCTCCTCATTCGCTAAATATTTGTCTCTCCTACTTAGGGTGAACAATCCCTTTACACACTTTTACAAAAAAATCTACTTTCAAACATTCTGTCTCTTGAGCATCCGCCTGTTGTTTTTAACTTTAGCCTGCTGGCACCGCTGGTCAGCTAAAACTACAGACCTCTTTCATTCACTTATTTTCTCACTTACTGGCTTTGCTCTTCACCTTGTACAATGTTGCTTGCGTGTCTGTCCTTGAGTGCAGGAGAAGCATCGATGGAGGCGTTGGAGCTGGAGCTGGAAGCAGTGGAGTCCCAGATTTGCTCCCTCGAGACGAAGCGAGCGCCGCTCCGGGAACAACGGGCTTTGCTCAACGTACCCTGTACTCGCTCGTCTGAGGTAAGTGTACAAAACTCCATCTTCCTCAACCCCGCGTGTTTCTCTGTCCAGGCCCAGAGCACCGGGACTGCGGTTCGCCCAGGCGTCATTCACGCCGACACCCGGCTACCACGGCCCCTGGGTGCAGCCGCGTAAGGTGCTTGCCCGGTCCCGGAGCAGAACATCTCCTCCACCGGTGTTCGAGATCCCCACGGAGAACTGCTTCGCCCCTCTCCGCGAGACGGGTCGCGATGTGGCTATCATCGGTGACTCCATCGTGCGCCACGTCCCCTCCGCTTCCCCCTAAGGTAACAAAGTACACACTTTCTGCTTCCCTGGTGCCCGGGTTAAGAATATTTCTGCACAGATACCTACTATCCTGAGCGCTGCCGAGAGCCTCTGTGCCGTCGTCCTCCACGAACGACACCGGGCTCCAGCAGACGGAGATCCTGAAGAACGACTTCCGGAGCCTGATCGAGACGGTTTGACACACCTCACCCGCCACGCAGATCATCGTTTCTGGACCGCTTCCTACCTACCGCCGAGGAAATGAAACAGAAATTGCTCTTTGCCAATAACTGGAATCTTTTCTGGGAGCATCCTAGGCTTTTCTGCGCTGACGGCCTGCACCCCAGTCGAGCTGGAGCTGAACTGCTGTCGGACAACATATCCAGAATTCTTCGCTCTATCTGACTAGTAAGTAAAAATTCACAAAATTTACAATTTAGCCATATAGACTCTTATTCATCCCGCATAAATGTTAAATGTAGACCGTTTTATCTGCCACGGGAGTTCACCTCCACCATAATAACTGCTGCTTATATTCCTCCCGATGCTGATGCCAAGCTTGCTATGAATGAACTTCATGCAGCCATCAGCAAACAACAGACTGCTCACCCGGAGGCTGCTTTTATTGTTGCGGGGGATTTTAATCACTCAAACTTAAAGACAATGCTCCCCAAATTAAATCAAAACATTTTCTGCCACACAAGGGGAAACAAAACTTTAGACCAAGTTTACACAAACATGGCTGAAGCATACGCTGTGACCCCCCTCCCCCACTTGGGTCAATCAGATCACCTTTCTTTGTTTCTCACCCCCAAGTACTCACCAAGTACAACACCTCATCAACCGTGTGAAGCCATCAGCAAGGACCATCAAAGTGTGGCCAGCGGGGGTAGACTCCACACTCCAGGACAGGTTTAAACACACAGACTGGAGTATGTTTGCTTCCCAGGCCATTTGTGGCTCTCACACAGACATTGACAGCTACACTTCCTCTGTTCTGGAATATATCAACACCACCATAGACAGTGTTACAACCCAGAAACAGATCACCACATACCCAAATCAAAAGCCATGGATGAACAAGGAGGTGCGCCTCCTGCTGAAGGCATGCAACACTGCCTTCAGATCAGGGGATGCACAGGCCTACAACACTTCCAGGGCTAATCTGAAGAGGGGCATCAAAAAGGCCAAACACTGTTACAAGCTAAAGCTAGAGGAGCACTTTTCCAACTCTGATCCTCGGCGCATGTGGCAGGGCATCCAGGCCATCAGCAACTACAAACCCAGCCAGTCCACCCCCACAGCCACAAATGTCTCCTTCCTGAACGAGCTTAATGACTTTTATGCCCGCTTTGAAAGAGACAATACAGAACCCTACACCAGGAACACTTCCTCAACCAACCACTCACCTATCACACTCACCTCCTCAGAAGTCTACACCGCACTGAGTCGAATCAATGTGCGTAAGGCTGCTGGACCAGACAGTATTCCTGGGCGCGTCCTCAAAGCATGTGCAGAACAGCTCGCTGGGGTATTCACAGACATTTTCAACCTGTCGCTTAACCTAGCAACTGTGCCAACATGCTTTAAAACCACCTCTATTGTGCCAGTGCCCAAACACTCCAGCCCAACATGCCTGAATGACTACCACCCTGTAGCACTCACACCCATCATCATGAAGTGCCATCCGCACTGGACCCACATCAGTTTGCCTAACGTGGCAACAGGAGCACAGAAGATGCCCTGCACTCTGTCCTCACACACCTGGACAATAAAAACACTTATGCACGAATGCTGTTTGTTGACTTCAGCTCAGCATTCAACACTATCATACCCTCTAAGTTACTGATCAAACTCAGAGACCTGGATATCAACGCGTCTCTCTGCAACTGGCTCATGGACTTTCTGACTAACAGACCTCAGAATGTTAGATCAGGCCACATCTGCTCCACCACCGTCACACTCAACACTGGTGTACCACAGGGCTGCGTGCTGAGCCCCTTCCTCTACTCCCTTTTTACCATCGACTGTAGGCCTGTGAACAGATCCAACACCATCATCAAATTTGCAGATGACACCACAGTGATTGGTCTAATCAGCAATAATGATGAGACTGCCTACAGGGAGGAGATACAGCATCTGGCCACTTGGTGCACCGACAATAATCTGCTCCTTAACACCAACAAGACCAAGGAGCTCATTGTGGACTTCAGGAAGGGACGAACAGGCTCACATGATCCCATCAACATTAATGGGATGGCCGTTGAGCCTGTCTCATCCTTCAAGTTCCTGAGGACCCACATCTCAAAGGACCTTTCCTGGACCACCAACACCTGCAGCCTGGTCAAGAACGCTCACCAGCGCCTATTCTTCTTGAGGCAACTTAAGAAGAACCAGCTTTCATCAGCTGTCTTGCTCTGTTGCTGAGCGTAAGGCACTGCTGAGGGTGGTGAAAACTGCCCAACGCATCACAGGGACTACGCTGCCAGCCATTGAGGACATCCAGAAGAAACACTGTCTGCGCCGAGCACGCAGTATTCTTAAGCACACCTCTCACCCTGCTCACAGACTGTTTTCACTCCTGCCTTCTGGCAGGCGCTTCAGGCTCTCCCGGACAAAAACCAGCAGACTGAGGAACAGCTTTTCCCCCAGAGCTGTCTCCCTTTTGAACTCTGCCCCTCACTGACTCTTTCTCTCTATTTCGAAATGCACCCGCAAACGCAAATGACCTTGATGTAGTAACCAGCAGTATGGATGCCATCTTTACTAGCACTCTAAATACTGTGGCACCCATCAAACTAAAAAAGGCTAGAGAGAATAAAACTACACCATGGTATAATAGTCATACCCACGCTCTCAAAACAGCAACCCGTGCCCTGGAACGTAAATGGAAAAAAACTAATTTAGAAGTTTTTAGAATTGCATACAAAGACAGTATGTCCAGTCATAGGAGGGCTTTAAAATCTGCCAGGGCTGAGCACCTCCGCAAACTGATAGAAAATAATCATAACAATCCTAGATTCTTATTTAACACCATTGCTAAATTAACAAATAATCGGTCATCTTTGGAACAAAACATTCCACTGCAAATTAGTAGTGATGACTTCATGATTTTTTTAGTGATAAAATAGAAGGCTTTAGACAGAAAATAGGAGATATTAAACTTTCTGCACCGCCTTATACATCAGATCCAGTAAACATTCCACCGAATCAAAATAACCTACAGTGCTTCAAAATCATAGAACAGGAAGAGCTAGATAAAATTATAAATAGCTCTAAATCAGCTACGTGTATATTGGACCCAATTCCAACAAAATTACTGAAAGAATTGCTACCTGTTATAGGAGAACCTCTTCTTAACATTATCAACTCTTCTTTATCTTTAGGCCATGTTCCAAATCCTTACAAGCTAGCTGTTATTAAGCCTATTATTAAGAAACCACAACAGGACCCCAGCAACTTAGCTAATTATAGGCCTATTTCAAATCTTCCATTTATATCTAAAATACTAGAAAAAGTTGTTTCTGCTCAATTATGCTCCTTTCTGCAGACGAACAATGTTTTTGAAGTGTTTCAGTCAGGTTTCAGAGCTCATCACAGTACAGAGACTGCATTAGTGAAAATAACCAACGATTTACTCTTAGCTGCTGACCAAGGGTGCATCTCGCTATTAGTTTTACTCTATCTTATATTTGAATTAAGTCATTTAGTAGATGCTTTTATCCAAAGCGACTTACAAATGAGGACAAGGAAGCAATTTACACAACTATAAGAGCAACAGTGAATAAGTGCTATAGGCAAGTTTCAGGTGTGTAAAGTCTAAGAAGCTAAGCATTAGTAAATTATTATTTTTTTTTTTTGAGAGAGAGAGAGAGAGAGAGAGAAAACAGTTAGTGGTATAGCCAGAGAGGCAATTAAGATTAGGAAGGAAAGTGGAGACTAAATAATTGAGTTTTTAGTCGTTTCTTGAAGACAGCAAGTGACTCTGCTGTTCTGATGTAGTTAGGAAGTTCATTCCACCAACTGGGCAGATTGAATGTGAGAGTTCGGGAAAGTGATTTCTTCCCTCTTAGGGATGGAACAACGAGGCGACGTTCATTCACAGAACGCAAGTTTCTGGAGGGCACATACATCTGCAGAAGTGAGAGCAGATACGAAGGAGCAAAGCCAGAGGTCGCTTTGTAAGCAAACATCAGAGCTTTGAATTTGATGCGAGCAGAAACTGGCAGCCAGTGCAAACGGGTGAGTAGCGGAGTGACATGTGCTCTTTTGGGTTCATCAAAGACCACTCGTGCTGCTTCGTTCTGAAGCAGCTGAAGAGGTTTGATAGAATTAGCTGGAAGCCCGGCTAGTAGAGAGTTGCAATAGTCCAGTTTGGAGAGAACAAGAGCTTGAACAATGAGTTGAGCTGTATGTTCAGATAGGAAGGGTCGGACCTTTCTGATGTTGTAGAGTGCGAATCTGCAAGATCGAGCAGTTCTAGAAATGTGGTCAGAGAAGTTTAGTTGGTCATCAATCGTTACTCCAAGGCTTTTTACCATTTTGGATGCAGTGATGGTTGCCTCATCTATCTGGATTGAGAAGTAATGGTGTAGAGTCGGGTTGGCAGAAACTTCAAGCATTTCCGTTTTCGCGAGGTTAAGCTGAAGATGATGATCTTTCATCCAGTGTGAAATGTCTGACAGGCAGGCTGAAATGCGAGCTGGAACCGAGGGATCATCAGGGTGAAAAGAGAGGTATAGCTGGGTATCATCAGCATAGCAGTGGTAAGAAAATCCATGTTTCTGGATAACTGTTCCTAAAGATGCCGTGTAGATAGAGAAGAGAAGTGGCCCAAGAACAGAGCCCTGAGGTACCCCAGTGTTTAGATGCTGTAGGTTGGACACCTCTTCCCTCCAAGACACCCTGAATGACCTGTCCGAGAGGTAAGAACTGAACCATTGAATAACGCGACGCCCAGTGACTCAAGCATAGATAGCAGGATCTGGTGGTTTACAGTGTCAAAAGCAGCTGATAAATCCAGCAAGAAGAGGACAGATGATTTAGAGTCTGCTTTAGCCAGTCTGAGATCCTCCATGACCGAGAGCAGGGCAGTCTCAGTTGAGTGGCCTTTCTTAAAGCCAGATTGCTTGTTGTCCATGAGGTTGTTTTGAGTAAGAAAGTCCAGGACTTGATTGAACACTACTTTCTCCAAAATCTTGGCCATGAATGGAAGCAGGGATACCGGTCGGTAGTTTTCAAGTAGCGTTTGATCCAGGTTGGGTTTCTTTAGCAGTGGGGTTACCCTAGCCTGCTGAAATGAAGTAGGGAACTACTTTGACACTGGACTGCAGATGTGAAATTACCGCAGAGAAGAATCACTCTTCACCAGTCTGAGACATAAGGTGAAAAGTCTACATCTCGTTTAAAAAAATAAGATAAGAGCCCACAATAAGAGCCCAATTTTAAACTGTCGGGACATGTTATATGGAATGTTTATTTGTTTTTTCTGCCATCTACAAGGGCCCCTTCTATAGACTTATAAAGTGCTATTTTCACTTGAAGCCTTGAAGTGACTGCTCGAGTGTAGTCAGAGTAATGACTTAAGTTATGGAAGTACACTTAATTTAAGTGTACACTTAATTTAAGAGTTTTTAAGGTTAATATTGTTTGTTTTTTGTTTCAGCTTATATTGTTCAAGGCAAAGCTATGTATTGAGATACTTTTATTATTCATTTTTAAGTCAAATGTAAAATATAAAGATTGCTTGATTTAACATTAACATTGGTGTACTCAGTCCAGTTAAAAGAGGGACAATTTTGTCCAAACATTAAAAAAAGCTAGAGCAGAAGTTGTGTTTCTATGGGAACGCACTGAAATGATGCAAAACACTCCAAACTAAACAAAATGGGTTTTAAAAAGGTATACTTTGCATCTTACAAATCTGTACGTAAAAGAGGGGAGGCCATACTTATATGCAAAATGTTGAATTATGATCAGACTTAAAAGATAAGGAAGAAAGATTTGTACTGATAATAGGAAAAATAGAGAGACATTTGATAAGTTCTTTGAATGTCTATGCTCCCCCTGGTTCTGCACTGTAAACCCTAATGTTATCTTTACTTAAACAATTAAGTAAAGTTGACTGAACATAACTTAAAATTTAGCATTTTGGCCCTATCACTTGAAAATATGAGTTCATTTAACTTATGTACCATGAAAATGCATAAACTTAAGATTTCAAGTGTAGTGAGCTCAAAATCATAATAAATCCTTTGAAAAAAATAGGTTATTTTCACAAATGTAGTCTTGACTGTAAAATTCTAATATGTGCAACCTTTTAAGTGCAAAGTGGTTTTTTAAATCAGAAAACAAATGGCTTCAGGTATAATTATTCATCATAATGTGAATAAATGGCTACTTATTTTTTTGTTTAAAATTTATTTTAACATTTTTTCACAGTATATTATTACACACAGTTAGTACTAAGTTTGGTGAACTGAACAATTTCAGTATAGTCTACAAAACCGGCAAGTTAAATAAACTTAAATGTGAAAGTTTTGGGAGACTCCATTACTCAATTAAATTGAGGCAACAAGTTTACTCAATTAATTTAGTTGTTAACTTATTAGGGTTTTCAGTGTGAGTGGATTTTTTTTTATCATGAAGTATTCAAAATTAATTGTTACTAAAGACCAAAGAATTCTAATATGTGGAGGTGACTTTAACAAACATTTAAAACCAACGTTCTAGAAACACTAAAGCCACTAACCAAACAGGTGAATTGCCTGTTAAAAAATATAGGGCTTACAGATTTATGGAGAGAATTAAATCCTAGGGTCTGTGATTATACACATTAGTCTCATCCCCACACAACATGCTCTAAAATAGATTACTTTTTACTCTTAAAAAAGATCTGCCTTGAATTGAAATATCTGACTTGTATACAATAGATATTTCTCATAATCCTGTTTATATGTCAGTGGCTCTGAGTAAGAAACAAAGGTCAGCAGTTTGGAGAATGAACACAGATATTTTAATTCACAAATTAGGCAAAATTTAGAAAACATAATTATATCATGTTAAAATAAATAAAAAAAAAACTACAAAATAGGGCTACAACGAATCAGACGATGAAACAAGATCTTAAAAAATAATTAGGGAAGTTGATGGAATATTTTCCGAAGAACTACAAAATAAACCAAGACATTCAAACCCCCCTGCACTCCCCCCACTCACCATCATGAACAGCACTGTGGCTGCAGTAGAGTCATTCAGGTTCCTGGGCACCACCATCTCTCAGGATCTGAAGTGGGACACTCATATAGACTCTATTGTGAAGAAAGCCCAGCAGAGATTGTACTTCCTTCGTCAGCTGAGGAAGTTTAATCTGCCACAGGAGCTGCTCGTACAGTTCTACTCAGCTGTCATCCAATCCATCCTCTGCACTTCAATCACCGTCTGGTTCGGCTCAGCTGCCAAAACTGACCTCCGTAGACTACAGCGAATAGTCCGGACTGCTGAACGGATCACTGGCACTACCCTTCCTACACTTCAAGAACTGTACTCTTCCAGAGTGAGTAAAAGGGCTCGCAAAATCACTCTGGACGCCTCACACCCAGCACACTACCTGTTCGAACTGTTACCGTCTGGTCGGCGCTTCAGAGCACCGAGCACAAAAACAGCCAGACACAGGAAAAGTTTCTTTCCTCAGGCTGTCCACCTTATGAACAGTTAAATATTCCCCTACTGTGCAATAAATATGTGCAATACTTTCTCATACGCACTTGTACACAGCACCTTATATCAATATACAATGCAATACTTTCTACATTCGCACTTGTACACAGCACCTTATAACCTTTATATTTATAACAATCTGTACATACAACTCAACATCCAGGTTTCTTCACTAACCGCATCTGTTTAATGTTCATCATTTTTTATTATTATTTTTTTTTTTCAGATTATTTTGTGTTGTCACATGTCACTTTATGTACACTGGAAGCTTCTGTAGCCAAAACAAATTCCTTGTGTGTGTGAAGCACACTTGGCAATAAAACCGATTCTGATTCTGATTCTGATTCTGATTATGAAGCAGGGGTGAAATCAATAAAATTGCTAGCATGCAGACTAAGAAAACAACAAGCCGATAGAGCCATCATAAAAATTAGAAATCCTCAAACAGGGAGATACATTGTAAATTAGAGCAAATACAGCAGAGTTTGGAAAAATGTTATAAAGCTTTATATTTACAACCTAAAAATAATAATGATGTGCAGATTAATTATTTTCTAGCCACAATAGACCTATCTACAGCGTCAGAGGAACAAAATAAATCCCTATTAGCAGAAGTTACCATGGAGGAGTTAAAAGCAGCCATAACAAGGTAAATTGCCAAAGTGGACAGTTATCCCGCAGAATGGTAGAAATCCATGTTTGATCAATTGACTCCTAAACTTTATTAAAGGCTTTCAATTGGGTAATACGAAAAAAATCTTACCCTCGTGAAGAGAAGCTATTATATCAGTTATTCCGAAGGAGGGTAAAGATAGAATGGAGCGTGATAATTATTGGCCATTTAGTGTGTTAAATGTTGACTAATAAAATTTATTAGCATGAAGATTAGAAAAAAAAACTCTTCCAGAAATTATTAATTTGGATCAGACAGACTTTATTTGTCAAAGGCAAGCAGCAGAACACATTAAAAGAACTCAATTTTAACTTCATTTCAAACCAAAAAGTAGAAGCTGCCCTATTGAGTTTAGATGACTCAGTGAGATGAAGGTTCTTATATAAGGTATTAGCAAAAGTTGGATTTCACAACATTTTTATTGAAATAATGAAGACATTATATGATAAGCCTCAAGGATCAAAATCAACAGAGACTTATCTGTATTTCTTTCAATTTAGAGCGTGGTACAAGAAAGAGGTGCTCCTTTTCTCTCCTTCTCTTTGCCCTATTTATTGAACCTTTAAGCCAATTGAGTTAGGCAAAATAGCTCAATTAAAGGTAGATTCAGAAGCGAATGGTCATCCTACCAAAATTATTGTATCTATTTTAAACACTTCCAATAAAAAAATTCAAACTAACAATTTAGCGAATGGAATAACTTAATATTTGGATTTTTATGGCAGGAAAAAAAAAACCCAGAGTAAGATTTAAAACACGTACTGCAATTAAGCAAAGAAAAAGGTGGGTTAGGTCTCTTATGCCTGCAACAATACTATTACACAGCTCAGTTAAGTCTAGTCTGCTGGAGTAGTCCTACATATCCAGCAAAATGGATTTAAATAGAGAAAGGGATGATGGAGGAATCCCTGTTATCTGCCCTAATTGCAGATGGAAAACTAATAAATAAAATCAATAAAGAAACAAATCCATAGATTAAATTACTATTCAAAATCTAGCATCAAACTAAGAAAATATGTGGTTTGCAAGATGCATCAAGAATATTAAGATGGTGTGCCTTCAATACTGATTTCATCCCTAACCAAATAGAAGACAGATTTTGAATATGGACCAAGTTAGGAATTTCCAACTATTACACTTTTTTTTGACAAGGGTACAATCCGAATGTTTGAATTTCTAAAGGAAAAATATGGGTTTAATCAAAGTAACTTCTATAGATACCTTCAAGTAAGACATTATATTGATTGCAGTGTTTCCTCTAGGATTTTTTCTAGCTGTGGCGGCAGACTCTGTTGGGCATTTTACACAGATCTACCACTACATGTGGCGTTATTTCATTGACAATTTTCGTTGGCGCAGTATTAAGTCGAGATCGCATTCATGTAATTGCCTACGAGCATGTCAATCTCTGATCGAGCGCTGATTTCCTCTGTTCGTGCACAAAACTTCTTGCGCGCCCTCAAATATACGCTGCTCAAGTGCAGATTTTCTTGCGAGCTCTCAAATAAACACTGCTGAAGTGTGATTTAATGCGTTTATGTAACGAGGATGTCTCCAACATTTATTAGATTTGCTAGGAATATTTATGAATGTCTTCAATAGACTTACAGAGCTGTATTAATGCGTCCTGAAGTAAAGTGAAACGGCTATAAACTCCAGCAAGAAGTTATATGCAGAGCCATTGTCCTTTATCTATAAATAAAATATAATGATGGAAACTGTGTTCATCTTAACTGAAAGCCATGTCGCGTTTGCTAGCCTCACGCATCACGCATCTGTCAGTCAGTCAATCAGCCAGCACGTCACCTTAAAGGGTTAAACAAAGAACGCACAGCACTACTACGGTTACAGAAAATTTTGCGCTGTTATAATTCACTTACTTTTTAATATGTTTTTGGTGAGATTATCACCCGCTATTTAACAAACGACTGAATGTTTTGAATGAGAAGCTGTAATGTAGCCGTGGCGGGATGAATTTTGGTGTGGCGCCCCACCACAGAAGAATGAATTTAGTGGAAACCATGGATTGTGATATTAAACCAGAAATATTGAAAGTTGCAGAGACTGGAATAATAAAAGTGTTTCTATCAGTGGGCAAGGCCCAATCATGTAATAAGATCATTTCAAAATGATACAAGGGATTTCGCGAATCTGTACCAGATAATACACTATATGTTAGAGATAAATGGAAAATGGAAGGAATCTCAGATGAGGATTGGGGATATTTGTAAACTCAATGGAAATGTACCAGCTCAGACATGTGAAGAGGGAAAAGTGTTCTAAAGTTTTTCATCACGCCATCACAGAAAATACACAGAGGAAAGAGCACTAGCTGCTGGAGAATGTGTGGGGAAAAGTAGCTAATCACTATTATGTTTTTTGGGATTGCCAGAAATTAACCTTATACTGGAAAGAGATACATTTAGACGCCAGTTTTGAAATAGAAATTGCTTTCAATTCATTAATTTTCTTTTCGGCTTAGTCCCTTTATTAATCTCGGGTCGCCACAGCAGAATAAACCGCCAACTCATCCAGCATATGTTTTACACGACAGATGCCCTTCCAGCTGCAACCAATCACTGGGAAACTGCTTTCAATTGTGAATCTTTATAGTTAGGTAATATAAATTTAGATGGATGAATTAATAAAGACAAGAAACGAAACGGTTACTACGTAACCCTTGTTCCCCAAGGGGGGATGGAAATGCTATGAGGAAACTTCCACTATGGGGATATTGTCAGAAGCCAATCATCTGAAAGAGTAACAAAACGGGCCAATGACATGCCAATGAGTTGGTGGCGTGCACAGCTGGCAGCAATTACAATCATCTTTTGTATTAAGTTGCCCACCGTGCATCGCAAAGACACCTTTTTGCTTTCAGAGCCTCAAGCTACTGAGAGAGTCTTCGGGTTCCTCCAAACCTCCTTCGAGAAGTAGAGCGAGGGAGTGAGCGAGAAAGTTGCCGGTGTTTGAACAGGTTGTTTCTTCCGTTTCCAGAGTGTGTGACATGCAGTGGCAGATGGTTGAGCTGGGCTATTCTCTCTTACCTGGATGTGTATTGTAAGAGTACTGTAACCAGGGGTTTTGTAAGAGTCTAAATTATCATATGCATTTGCTTATATGGCAAAACATGTCTTTTTCTCCAAAGAAGGCCCATACGGACTCCAAAGGCAGATACTGATAAAATCAGGGCCTGGTGTGTGGACTTTGGAGGTTTTACGATGTGGTCACATGTTGACTGGTCAGTTTAAATATCTCAGTATTTGGGCTTTGGTCACATGGTCAAGAAAGATACAAAATAGGTGGTAAAACGCTGCTCTGGCTCTTTTCCTGCCCTGAGCTTTTTCCTACTCTGCTTCTCTCTGGCTCTGGAGGCTATCTTTTCTGGCTCTACTGCTCCCAGGCTTTTTTTTGATGCCTGCTTACTCTCTTTGTCTCTCTCTCTCTCCACTCCCCCTGTCTCTCTCTTTCCTAGGTAACTTTATTTTTACATTTAAGCTGGGTGCAATTATTATTATCATGTTTTTATCATTTCATATTTTATCATTTTAGACAGTTATTTGTAACTAATTCAGTTGTAACCATAGAGAATTATTGTCATTAAATCATCTCAAATTACTTTTGATTTAACGTCAACACTTAATTGCTCTATACTTCAATACAATACAATCACATAATAGCAACGCTCTCCTACATTTTAAGCTATTAATACTGCCCTTATTTCCGTTTTTGGTATAAGATTGCAGAAGCATGGTTTGACAAGAATGTACAGTTTTTAACCATCATGCTGATCACTTTTTAGTCATTCTGCAAAACTACAGTTCAAACCGCTGTGGTTAAAACCCATTCTTCCACATTTAATACATGGTGTGTTATCTTCTCAGAGCTCTTAGTGCCAGTAATTAAAGATAAAGCAGGTAAAATATCTAGTGTAGATGTAACAGGATTAAAAGAATGTTTGATTGTCTTTCACCAAAAATTGTTATATTGTTTACTTTATGGTTGTTGGGCGACCTCTTGTGGCAACCGTATATAATTGGTTCTTTCACCTTTTACCTGCAAAGCCCCGCCTCCAGCAGAGATGGTTGCTGAAAGCAGAGAGGCGGTAGGTAAAATGTGCTCCAGCAAAATGTGATGAATTCTGTATTGTAACACACATGTTAATATCACATACAACCCTAATATGAACATTAAATTATGTTTTGTATCGAGTGATTGCTGTGTGTGACCAACTTCGTGTGGTTTAATTTGCTCATGTTATGTGTAGCTGGAATGATGAAATTAATACGAGCAGGGGTGAATTCTTGCTTTTTTTTATTTTATTTTTTTTAGTTGCATGTTAAAGCATACTGTTGACAGAGGATATATTTCTATTACAGGTATGTTAAACTTTTGTATATGAATAATGATTTATTAAGATGACTTTATGTGGACACACTCTCGAGTGGTCATTTGGGCCTCCAGCAGAGATGGTTGCTGAATGCAGAGAGGTGATACATGTTTAAATGCATACTGTTAACAGAGGATATATTTCTGTTACAGAATAAACAACGGATAACGCAGTTCTCTGTGTCCACCTGAGTAATTTGTGTCATTGGGAAATAAAGCGTTACATAGACAATAATAGGTCAATTCAATGGCAGGTATAATTTCTAAAGTTGTTCAGGATATTTTCTTTAACTCTGTAAAGAAGCAGAGCCTTAAAATGATTAGTGATCCAAACTATAATCTCCATAAAGAGCAGCTGATGGGCTCAGAGAGGAGATAAAGGACACCAGCTAGTCATATAACAGCGGGACATTCTTGCTAATTCCAGTATCATTTATATTGTTGAATATCAGGAAACAGGGTTTTCAGGGAAGGTGATGAGGGTGTTGTAGAATGTATTTCTTTAAAATATGAATAATTTGTGTGTTACTATAATTTAGTGTGTGTTACTTATAAACTTTGCAGTTTTCTAGAGTTAATCTTCTCGCTCGATTGTTCAAGAAAAAAAGGGAGAATATAAAAAAAATGAAAGAATTAATAAACAATACAATCAGTGTTGGTAAAGTACTTAAATTTAATGAATTAACAGGTACATCATCAGTGTTGTATATTAATTACCTTTCTAATCACTATGCCTGGAAGTTAAGTTAATTAACTGACTTATAAAGTCCTCATAAATCTATGCTTATAAAGTCCTCATAAATCTAATATATGCATCTCCTCCTAAACTGTTCAAGCTACAAAAAACAAGCTAATTCCAAACTTCTCTGACTCGAGTTGCTATTTCTTTTTTCAACTGATTCCAAAAACTGACCCAGAAAATTTGGAAAAGTTACATTGACTTACCATTGGACCAAACTTTGTGACCTTATAACTTTGCGCCAGACTATCATACAGACTTCAGACCTCATTTAGCTCAGAATACCAATCTGCCAATCACTGATGACCTTTCAACTTACTAGCCACACGCTAGCAACCACCGACGGCTCCATAGCAACTGTCCCATAGACTTCCATTGTAAAAAAAAAAAAAAAACTACAATTGACTTTACATTGGACACACTCACAACAAAGGCCTATCATAGCAATATACTAATCCATACTAGAAACATGCTAACATATATGTAGTTATCTCTCTATGCCAGCTGTTTTAAACTTCTTAAAAAAGACTTCAATGATTAAACTTTAAAACCAATCGTGGACGAAGTACGAAATTGAAGAGTGGGGCGGGGTTGTTGTGGACGAAAGTGAAGAGGGTTGGGGAGTTGTGGAAGAAAGTAAAAGTGAACAGCAGATGGGGGAGAAGGGCGGTTGGTACAATCAGATTCCGGCGTGTTCTGGCACAAATTAAGCCCTGATTACAGTTACAAATCACTGAGTAACTCACTGCACCCAATACTAATAATAGATCATTCAGTCGTGTTTCCTCTCATTCTACAGCATTTGACAATCAGCACGACTGTCACTAGCAGATATAGACAAGCTGCCAGACCAAAACTGAGCATGTTGAAGACAGAGATCTGAGATTCTGAACCAGACGCTGAAAAAAAGAGACACACAAGCTCTTTATCATGCGCTACATCTGAACAAGGACAAATGAAGGAATAAATGAGCTGACAGTTTCAGAGACTCTCACCTCTGACTGAGATCCAGCTCTTGGGTGACTCTCCTTCTGGGCGTTTGCAGTAGTAGAAACCCTCATGTGACTTTGAGACAGCAGTGATGATCATCTCTGAGGTTTGACTCTGGACGAGTGATCCATCTTTATAGAAATCAGCTCTGAGATTTGCTGGAGTTGTAGATTTATATAAACAGTGTAGAGTCAGAGGATCTCCTTCAGTCACAGGATGAACAGGACTCTCCAGAATCACACCAGCTACACAAACACAGCAAACATCAACACACATATCAATAGATTCACAACTTTGTTTAATGCTTTCTGTTCTCATCAAGTCAATCTGTTTTATCTAATGTTTGTACATTAACAATAAAATGAATAAATACAGAAACTCAGACTCACAGTGTACAGTGATATTAACAGGATTATAATTCTCTCCAGACTCAGACTGACACCAGT
>NC_079437.1:11066992-11079492 GCF_903798145.1 Danio aesculapii | reverse complement strand
AAACTCCAGTGTCTGATGTGGTGAGGCTGATTGTACATGTAGATCCTGTTTGTAATGAACAATCACTCATCCACCTGCTGTGTCTGTATCTTCTGACTCTCCATCCAGTAGAGATGCTCTTGTCTTCACAGCTCAGAGAAAGAGAGTCAGATGTAAAGTGTTGAGCTCTGCTGGGTCTGATGACCAGAGAGACTGGAGGAGAAACACCTGAGACAGGTACAACAGTAATTTACAAATATTTAACATTTTTTCTTCTTCATGAAATATGATCCAGTCATATCAGTACTGCGTAAACTCACCAGTGACCCACAGTGGCTGTTTGTTGCTAAAATTTGTTGCATAGGCTGGTTTTCCTCTCTCTGCCCTGCAGAAATAAACTCCTGTGTGTTTTAGAGCAACAGAACTGACAGTGTATTTTCCTCCAGCTCCTCTACTGCTGTCTGAAAGCAGCTGATAATTACCTCTGTTGTCTGTGTAAAGTGAAAATATACAGATTTTCATTATAATCAAATATTTCTCTATACACAAAAATAACTGGCTCAATACTCTTAATCTCAATAATATATTTTAAATAAAACTGGTTTATCAGATGAAAAATTACAGCGGCAGAATTGTTGCATTATTTCAAATAAATCTAAAGAGATCCATAAAAATAAAATAAATTCCCAAATAATGACAAATGATCCACAAATGCATGCAGGAGTTGCATAAAAGCTAATTTAAAAAAAATCCACAAATATGTTTTTACATCACAAACACAACTTTGCCATCATTATTTGTGAATATAATCGATTTTAACTTTGAAGATTGACTTTAGATTTATTTGTGAATCATGATATATTTATTAGAAACAATACAACAATTCTTGCTCCATAGACGCACATAAAGCAACACTTTACAATAGCAGTACATGAATAATGTAAACTAAACATTACTATATTATAAACTAATGATGAGTCAATGCATGCGCTAATCGTGAACTAACTTTACCTACAACATGAGTCCCATGAGTTCATGTGTGAAGAATGGCTACCTTAATTACTTGTTAATACATGATTGTTTGTTAATTAAAGTGTTAATTACCACATTATTTATGTTTAATTTAACCATCATGAACTAATGCTATATTAATGTATAATTATATTATATCATCATTATATATTATACATAATTATATTATATCATCATTATATAGTATACATTATATATAATTATATCATCATTATACATTATACATAATTATATTATATCATCGTTATATAGTATACATTATATATAATTATATCATCATTATACATAATTATATTATATCATCATTATATATTATACATTACACATAATTATATTATATCATCATTATATATTATACATTATACATAATTATATTATATCATCATTATATATTATACATTACACATAATTATATTATATCATCATTATATATTATACATTATACATAATTATATTATATCATCATTATATATTATACATTACACATAATTATATTATATCATCATTATATATTATACATTATACATAATTATATTATATCATCATTATATATTATACATTACACATAATTATATTATATCATCATTATATAGTATACATTATACATAATTATATTATATCATCATTATATAGTATACATTATACATAATTATATTATATCATCATTATATATTATACATTACACATAATTATATTATATCATCATTATATAGTATACATTACACATAATTATATTATATCATCATTATATAGTATACATTACACATAATTATATTATATCATCATTATATAGTATACATTATACATAATTATATTATATCATCATTATATATTATACATTACACATAATTATATTATATCATCATTATATAGTATACATTATACATAATTATATTATATCATCATTATATAGTATACATTATACATAATTATATTATATCATCATTATATATTATACATTACACATAATTATATTATATCATCATTATATAGTATACATTACACATAATTATATTATATCATCATTATATAGTATACATTACACATAATTATATTATATCATCATTAACCCATTTTTATCTACTCATTCAATTTACACTGAATAACAATAGAAGAAAGTGTTCTGGCAACATTAACAGTTTAAACACAGGAGTTCATGAGTAGTTAAGGTGTCATGGTGAGCTTACAAAAATACAAGATATATCCAAGTGCAGCAATTGAAGTTTTAATAAGAAATAAGGGACAGGCCAGGTACAAAAATCCAACAGAGACCAAAAGTACAAAACAATAAATAAAGTGAACAACAAACAAACCAAAACGATGAGTCAGTGAGCAGACTAGGACCATACAAGAACCAGACAAAACAGAATCGTGTGAACAGAGTGCACAAGCAAACAGCAAAAATCCAAAGGCAAACTAAGCACAACATAACAAAGCTTATAAAAGACAACACTAATTAGACAATGACAGACAGCTGGAAACTATTAGTGATCACGTGAACCACAAAACAGGAACAAAAACCAAAACACAACTAGTGTCTAGAAGACCACAAGATGGCACTACAGCAGACGTGGCATAAGGATGAGTTAATGATGATGTGCCCCTCCAAGTAAAGTCATGACATAGTTATACATTAACAGCTCATGAGGTATTATGGAACTTATGGTATTTATAGTAGCTTAGGAATAGTAGCTTTATAAATAAACTTCAGTTATTTTCACTTTGTGACACTTATTCAATCAGTGTGTCAGTGGGACAGTACTGTAGGCTACGTGTGTGTGAGTGTCAAATATTTTGGTGAATTACAACTGTTTGGGCTGGTTATATATTTGAAAGAAAGAGAAAATGTTGATTTTAGCGATGACGATGCGTCTTTTAAACAGCACAAGATGCTGTCTGACAACAAGGGAAAATGCCTCGCAGCAGTTGTTTTTATCCAACCCAGGCTCATTCTGAGAACGTAGTCCCGGGGACGTTTCTGGAGACCGCGAAATACATAGCCGGGGGTACGTACGGCTGCATTTCATTTTTTTAAGCGAACGCTGCGGGGCGGTGTGACGCCGTTCCCTTCGGGGCAGAGAGGGGCTGACCACGACGACGACGACGACCGGGTTCGAGTACGGGGAAGAGCGGTTCCAGGAATCAGGTAAGAAAACAAAAACAAAATCCAAAAAATAAAGAGCGAACAAGTTCGTCACAGGGTGAGAATGTGGTCAAAATCCGAAAACGTGGTAAAAACCGGACGAGGGCTTTTCTTTTTCTGGGCGGCTTTTGTGAACCGTCGTTGGTTGGGTTTGGGGACGGAGGAGGGTGGGTCAGCCGATTGGCCGGTCGCACGGTCAATCATTCCGTCATGAAGACAGGCAGACGAGCGGAAGGTCGTTCGACAGCGGCCTCTAGCGGGTTTACGCGAGAACGGCGCGGGAAAAAGCGTGCACAGCGGCCTCTTGCGGACTCGCGAAAACAAAAACTGCACAAATACGTACCTCCCGGGACGTATTTCGCGGTCTCCAGAAACGTCCCCGGGACTACGTTCTCGGAATGAGCCTGGGTTGTTTTTATCAGAGGTCGTCTGGGCTTTTGCCACCACTGTTTTTACCACGCTGCCACTGCTAACCCCAGTGCGCAGACTACATCACCATTGTTGCTTAAAGGGGACTTCGCTTTTAATTAGTACTGTACTGCTTTGTGCTCCGCTTTATTTGTTTGCTTGTTTTTTGAGATGTATTGATTTGTGTTAGTTGTGCTCTGCTTTTGTTTTGCGTTTGGTGAATATTATTTTCAGTTTGGTTTTTCTCTTTGTATTAAATTTATGCAGAGCATTCCTTTTGTTTAAGTTATTTAGATCTTCGTTTTGTGGGTTTATTATCATCATCATCATCATTATTATTTTCGTCAATTATGTTGGTGTCTGCATCCAGAGTGTGTTTGTATGTGAGATGCTGTGAGTCCAAGCTGTAGGTGTCTCAACTTAATTATAGAAAGTACATTGTTCACCTGATTGACACACGTGTTGTTGTTGGATTGTACTTATTGTGCATTTCTTATTTTGAATTATTAGTTTAATTTTGATTTATTTCAGAAACTGAGGCCTTTCCCTGTGATGACTGGTCTTTTCCAAACTGGTGGTGGTGCTTCTTTACCGTGTGCTGTGGAACACTGAGTGCTTGATAGTGTGATTCGAGTGCACTGTGGTGTGAGCCTGAGCCGGGGGAAAGTCAGTCTACTTGTATCCAGTCAGTGGGAACCTCAGTCCTGTTGTTATTTTGATTTAGTTGTTTTTCTAATTGTTTTCCTGATTGGTTTGAAGCTGGAGTTTTTCTGATGTGTTTTTAAAAACCTTTACATTTTATTGAAATAAACATTTTTGTACTTTTGTAATTACCCACGTCTCTTCTTTGTCTTTTGAAGGGAAACGAACCAACGTGCCTTTTCTAATTGAGTCACTTCCCTGAGTAAACTCAAATATAGCATAACTCTCATCTCCATCCCCTCCCCACAATTAGCACATATATTAACTGATAATTAGTTTATAATAAAGTAATGTTTAGATGACATATTAATCCATCATTATTCATATATTGTAAAGTGTTACAGCGCATTATAACTTACCTGACTGAGTTAGCATGTACCAGCTGAATGTCCAGCCTGTAGAGGAGCCGTGAACCTCACAGATCAGAGTCACTGAATCTCCTTCAGTCAACCAGTTCTGTGGAGAAACACTTAAAGCTGTCTGGGCTTTGTCTGAAATAGAGAAATCTCTCATTAATAACATGATAAACTTGTGTGCATATGAAGAGATGATCAAACTCACCTGATACTGTCAGTGGAACTGCATCACTCTTTAGTGATCTGCGTGAACCTTTACTCTCAGTGCCAATACAGGAGTATTTACCTGTGTTAGACTTAGTAACAACCTTTAATATGTATTCCTGTAAATATCCGAAT
The DNA here is from genome assembly GCF_903798145.1 of Danio aesculapii. Taxonomy (NCBI): domain Eukaryota; kingdom Metazoa; phylum Chordata; class Actinopteri; order Cypriniformes; family Danionidae; genus Danio; species Danio aesculapii. The sequence goes on along the minus strand of NC_079437.1, from coordinate 11,074,533 downwards.
ACACCTGCTGAGCCTTCTTTATACCAGCTGTACCGCCAGCTAGAGACTGCTTCAGCATTAATGTCACATCTGAGAGTGACTGACTCTCCTCTGAACACATGCAGATCAGGGTTAATCCTCACACTGGCTTTAGGATTTTCTGTATAATGACAGATATTTACAATAAAAATGATGTGATGTAATAAATATAATCATATGCTGTTTTTAGTGCATGAGGTTTGAACAGTTTTGTTTGAAAAACACAGAAGCTAAATCTGATTGAACATTGACAGAAGTGTTTTAGTCGGAAGCTAAATTATTAAGTGCCTTACACAATCATGTGGATGAACAGCTTGGATAGAACATAAAAAGTATTTTACAGAATTATTTCACAGTTGAAATTGAGATCATATCAACATTAAGCATCATAATAATCCTTTTGAATGCTAGTTTTCACAGTTCATGTAGATTCACAGATATGTTATGAATTATGAAGTAAATTCTCTCACCTTCAGTGTCCTCAGAGTGAATGTTTGAAATCAGCACTAAAAGCACAAAGTGTATTTTGCATCAGACATATTTTTTTCATGATTTGGGCTGTTTGATCTAGACTAGAGCTAAAAATTAATGCAGTTTGTAGACAATCTTAAAATTTGGCTTAAACAAAATCAGATATGCAGCCACTGATTTGATTTCATTTTATTGACAATGATGTATTGAACTGTAAGTGTATATTGCATTATTTTTTTACTGTTAATTTAGTTACAACTTCCTGCCCAGGGACTACAGATGTAAATTATCTTCATAGCTAACTCTGGCACAACATGTTATGTTGTACATTGTCCCTAAATAAATAAATAAATGAGTAAAAAACAAATGTAATGATACATTGACTTCTTCATAAACAGCACTAACAGCTCACTTCTGGCTGATCTTTCATCATAAAGTAGATATTAGATTTTAAACTCTGAGAGCATCATGACAGAAAAAAAACAGACATGATCTGATATCAAATATAACAGCATTAAAATCCACTGAAAATCATCCAGAGAAAATAATACTCACAGAGCACAAGAGGAAGATGACTGAGCTCCATACTGACTGAATAATGACAGACGCTTGAAGACACAGACTGTGTTAAAGACTCAAGACTTCCTGAAACCTGCAGTCTGATGTTTACAAACATCACAACACATTAAAGATGCACAAATCTACCTCATGTGTTACAGAGGATCTTTTGAAAATGTTTTTATAATCCTATAACATGTTTTCAGATAATGTTAAACTGACCAACAACAGCCATGATTGTACACAAGTGTTTTCAGGATCAAATATCACATTTAATTTCTCAGATGTTGGCAGTTTAAAAATAATATTATAGTGAACTAAATGAATAATGAAACATTGTTTTATGGCTCTTTAATGTAATGGTGTGATCTGTATTCATGATGGTAGAAACAGAAACAGATGAAGTGATGAACTTCTGCTTCTCACTCCCTGGTTGAATAAGACCTCAAACCAAATCAAACTACAACTACAGATTTATTTCCATGTTCGTCTCACTTCAGTTTTACGGTTTCATTAACACACTCTTTTGACTATAAATAGAATATTAGATTTTTAAAACATTGGGTGCATCAAATAATGTACTGCATTATTGTGTGAATATTATGTAATCATGTAATATGTACTGTATAAGTGATGTCGATCTGATTATGTGCATTTTAAAACTTTATTTGGAATCTGATTACTGATTCATGGATTGTTTGTTTTAGAATTGATGGATTGGTTTTTAGAAATTTACATATTCGTAATGGGCGGGCCAAAAGGGGGCATTGCCCCTTCAGAAAGAATTTGTCCCCCCCCCCCAAGTTTTCATAAAGGATTAGCCTACCCAATAACTGATTTTTTTTTTCTGACAATAATTACTAACACACGTGTCGTTCCAAACTTCAGAACACAATTTAGATATTTATAATATGAAAAAGCAATTAAATTATGAAAATTGTGAAATTGTGAAAGCAATAGTCCAGAGATATGGTCCCCACATCAGGTGATGGTGCACGCAGGTGCAGTCTAAGATGAGAGAGAACTAAACTAGTGGATGATATGAAGACAAGTAGGCTTATTGATTTCATGTTTTGGTTCACTAATTCTTTAAATAAAACTCTCTTGAGCTGGAAAAGGGAAAAAACACAAAAGAAATTTGCTGTTAAATTAATTTTAGCAGAGACGGCAACTGCCAGTCATTTTCACATTCGTTTTTCAGTTAGGGGTTAATATTGTAGCCTAGCCTAATAAAAATGTTTAACTGGACACTACAGAATACACACTATATAGCCTAGTCTACACTATAATTAATATTTTAATTTATAGCAGGTGTGAAAGGTGGCATCCCATTATGCAGCAGCAGTCTCAAGTTAGGACACTAAAAAAATACCTTTTGATTTTAAAGATGATCAGCCTACAAAGTCAAGCTTACAGTGTTATAAATGAAATATGTAGTGCGTGAGTAAGCTAAGTGGATTTGCCACGAATCAACCTCTCACATGTGCTGTAAGAAGGTGGAATGTTAAAAATGATGTAATTCAGGCTATACTGCTATTTGCTCATGTAAAATTATACATCAGAAAACTCATGGACCAAAAATAAAAATGTAACCTGAAAACAAAAGTTAGGCTAAACAAAGGAAATGACGGGTAATAGCCTAATAGTTAATGGTGGTGTTTTTACAACTGCCAACCAAATTTCAAGGGGGGAAAAAACATTTATGATGGCCTGAATATAAATCTTTATAATTTTTTATAATTTTTATTTTTAAAATGATAATAAAGGTAATATAGCCTAAAGTTGCGTGTTTTCCATGGCAATTGTTTTTTTTTTTTTTTACAGAATTTCACAATAATAACTGATTTACTTCTTAGTGATCAAACCATAATTTCCATAAGCAGATGATGTGATCAGGGAGGGGGTAAAGGACACCAGCTAGTCAGATAACAGCGGTACATTCATGCTAATTTCAATATCATTTATATTACTGAATATCAGGAAACAGGGTTTTCGGGAAAGGTGATGTAGAATGTATTTATGTATTTGTTTAAAATATCAATAATTTGTGTGTTACTATAATTTAGTGTGTTACTTCTAACCTTTGCAGTTTTCTTCTCTCTTGATTGTTCAAGAAAAATTCTCCTGAGTAAATAAATAAATATATGATGCAGTCAGTGTTGTTTAACTAAAGTGCTTTAAAAATGTATTCAATGAATGGTTACATCATCAGTGTATTTTGTTTCCTTTTCTAATCACTATGCCTGGAAAGTGATTTAATTACTTGACTTTTAAAGTCCTCATGAATCTGGATGCACTCATAATAGAAAGACATGTTTTTAACTTTACATTTGAGTCAAACATCGAACATTGTAGCATTTCAGCTTTATTAAGACAGTTTTCATAACAACTGTGGAAATATACATTTATATAATCTAGTTTCAAATGAACAATAATCTACATATAACTGAAAAGTTATATTCTTTGGTTTTTGTATTACATAATTTTATTAACAGCCCAGCCATTTACCTTTGTCTTTCTGACTACAGGCTAAGCCAGAGTAATGCAAATGCTAACGACTCTGCCTTTGTCTTTGGGTGATGCTTACATGCTACAGAAACCCTTTTGTTGATTAACTTGTGTGGTCAGTAGCTGGGTCGGTTTCTAACACCTATATGCTGGTTATCATGCTGACTCCAATACTGAATTTGCATGCTTTGTTTAGCCATCTCTCCTCCTCCTAAGACAATATAGACAGGAGATCTTTGTCTTAAATCAGACTTGTGATAAAACTCGCAGACTGCAGACCTCCAGTAGGCTCCTGTAGACACATGGACTTCTTGATGACGCTGTATGACTGCAGATTAACCAACACGTCTCAATAAAGGAATTCTGCTTGTTTCAAGTCTCCTGGACTGGGTTCTCCTCTTTTTCAATCATTTACTTTTTTACAACAATAACACACAATCTTCTTAAACACAATTACTCTGCAAAATATCTGAATAACAAACATCAAATTTACTAAAAAAATATGTTTTACTTAAAAAAAGTTAAATAATGTATTATTTAATCTGTATACAGTCATGTTAATAAATCAGTCAGTTAATTTCCTTCTAAATACATTGTTCATTGAGTTTGTGCAATTGTCTGATAAATTTATACGTCTTTAACTGAAACAAACAGAATGCAAAAGATCTTCACAAATAAAGATTTACTCTCATTATAACTGTCTGATTAATACAGAACTGTTGAATTTATTTACAGTATGTACATTATGAGCAACTGTATATTAATTACATTAAAAATTAATAGCAACCCCTTTATTTTTTCGGTGTAATTTGGTTACGGTAATGAATGGTTTGAGTAACTCACAGCACCCAATACTGATAACAGTGACTAATAATAGATCATTCAGTCGTGTTTCCTCTCATTCTACAGCATTTGACAATCAGCACGACTGTCACTAGCAGATATGGAAAAGATGCCAGACCAGAACTGAGTATGTTGAAGACAGAGATCTGAGAATCTGAACCAGACGCTGAAAAAAAGAGACACACGAGCACTTTATCATGCGCTACATCTGAACAAGGACAAATGAAGAAATAAATGAGCTGACAGTTTCAGAGACTCTCACCTCTGACTGAGATCCAGCTCTTGGGTGACTCTCCTTCTGGGCGTTTGCAGTTGTAGAAACCCTCATGTGACTTTAAGACAGCAGTGATGATCATCTCTGAGGTTTGACTCTGGACGAGTGATCCATCTTTATAGAAATCAGCTCTGAGCTTTGCTGGAGTTGTAGATTTATATAAACAGTGTAGAGTCAGAGGATCTCCTTCAGTCACAGGATGAACAGGACTCTCCAGAATCACACCAGCTACACAAACACAGCAAACATCAACACACATATCAACAGAGTGCTGACATTATTCAAGAGAAAATTAAATAACGATCTTTACATTAAAATAGGTTGATTTTTTTGTGACAATTAAGTTTTCCGTGTAGTTTATGCAGTATTATGTGGTTGTTGTGTTTTCTGCTCACTAGACCAATTCACAACTGTGTCTAATGCTTTCAGCTCTCAATCTGATTTAAATGAATAAATACAGACGCTCAGACTCACAGTGTACAGTGATATTAACAGGATTATAATTCTCTCCAGACTCAGACTGACACCAGTAAACTCCAGTGTCTGATGTGGTGAGGCTGATTGTACATGTAGATCCTGTTTCTGATGAACAATCACTCATCCATCCCTTGTCTGTGTATCTTCTGACTCTCCATCCAGTAGAGTTACTCTTGTCGTCACAGCTCAGAGAAAGAGAGTCAGATGTAAAGTGTTGAGCTCTGCTGGGACTGATGACCAGAGAGACTGGAGGAGAAACACCTGAGACAGCAATAATTTATAAATATGTAAATTTATTCAATATGAAATATGATCCAATCATTTCATTTCTGTGTAAACTCACCAGTGACCCACAGTGTCTGTGTGTTGCTCATATCTGTTTTATAGGCTGGTTTTCCTCTCTCTGCTTCACACACATAAACTCCTGTGTGTTTTAGAGCAACAGAACTGACAGTGTATTTTCCTCCAGCTCCTCTACTGCTGTCAGAGAGCGGTTTATAATAATAATAATAATGATCTTTGTAGTCTGTGTAAAGTGAGAAAATACAGATGTTCAGTCTTATCAGTTATTTCTGAATACAGAAAGAATGACATTGACTGAAGCTAATCTATGTGATGTTTGAAGGCAGTTATATTATATTAGGTGTTCTCACATGAAATTGACGGGGCAAAAATGTTGCAGTATTTCAAATAAATAGATTCTGATCCACAAATAAACCTAAAGTGATCCACAAAAACGGTCAAATTTAGTTTTAAAAATGGAATATAATAATATATGCAGGAGAAGCACAGAAATCAATTAGTCACAAATTAATATAATAAAATTTGCTAATAATTAAAGTATCAACAAGTGTCAACACAACGTTTCTGGAAAAACATCCTGCAATTCTTAGTGTGCTTCACGTAGGTGAGTAGGCCAAAAACTGTGACTTGTTATAGCATTTATATATATATTATTTATACATATATATACTCGAATGCTTTGAAATGCCTATTTTGTCCACACGTATAAGTCATAATTAAAATCAAATAAAATAAGTAAATGTTAAGCAGTAAAGATTATTTCTGTTCTACATTATAAACACAACTCTGCCAGGAGGTCATTTGCAACACAAATTTGACGAATTGTTTTAAAGATTTTTGTGAAACTCCTGCATTTATTTGTCTCATTCCATTATTTGAGAATGTACATTTTTTGTGCAACCTTAGATTTATTTGTGGACTATAATCTATTTATTTAACATAATGTAACAATTCTCGCTCCACAGAAGCACATTATAACTTACCTGAATGAGTTATGATGTACCAGCTGAATGTCCAGCCTGTAGAGGAGCCGTAAACCTGACAGATCAGAGTCACTGAATCTCCTTCAGTCAACCAGTTCTGTGGAGAAACACTTAAAGCTGTCTGGGCTTTGTCTGAAATAGAGAAATCCCTCATTAATAACATGATAAACTTGTGTGCATATGAAGAGATGATCAAACTCACCTGATACTGTCAGTGGAACTGCATCACTCATTTGTGATCTGCGTGAACCTTTACTCTCAGTGCCAGAACAGGTGTATTTACCTGCCTCAGACTCAGTAATAAACCATAACGTGTATTCCTGTAAATATCCGAATACACCTGCTGAGCCTTCTTTATACCAGCTGTACTGCCAGCTAGAGACTCCTTCAGCATTAATGTCACATCTGAGAGTGACTGACTCTCCTCTGAACACATGCAGATCAGGAGTAATCCTCACACTGGCTTTAGGATTTTCTGTATAATGGCAAATATTCACAATAAAATTATGTGATATAATAAATATAATCATATGCTGTTTTTTAGTGCATGAGGCATGAACAATTTTTATTGCAAAACACACAAGCTAAATCTGATTATACAGAAGTGTTTTAGTCTGAAGTCATAGTCACTTATTAAGTGCCCTACACAATGAGAATGAACAGCTTGGATAGAAAATAAACTATTTTACAAAATTATTTCACAATAGAAAATGAGATATAAACAAACAAACAAAAATAATGCATTTAACTAGAGCACAAAGACCAATTTAAAATCAACATGAAGCATCATAACACTCATTTTCAATAGTTTTCACAGTTCATGTAGAGTCACAGATATGTTATGAATTATGAAGTAAATTCACTCACCTTCAGTGTCTTCAGAGTGGATGTTTGAAATCAGCACTAAAAGCACAAAGAGAAACTTGTCTGCTTGATCTAGACTAGAGTTAGCTGCTGAAGAAGTAATGCAGTTTAGACAAAACAGATATCATAGTGATATATTCACGACTCCCTCATAAACAGCACTAACTGCACACTTCCGGCTCATCTTTGACATATATCATGGACTAGAGATGGTTTGTAAACTCAGAGCAGCATAAAAAAAT
>NC_079437.1:11049492-11064492 GCF_903798145.1 Danio aesculapii | reverse complement strand
TATCGGTGACTCCATCGTGCGCCACGTCCCCTCCGCTTCCCCCAAAGGTAACAAAGTACACACTTTCTGCTTACCTGGTGCCCGGGTTAAGAATATTTCTGCACAGATACCTACTATCCTGAGCGCTGCCGAGAGCCTCTGTGCCGTCGTCCTCCACGAACGACACCGGGCTCCGGCAGACGGAGATCCTGAAGAACGACTTCCGGAGCCTGATCGAGACGGTTTGACACACCTCACCCGCCACGCAGATCATCGTTTCTGGACCGCTTCCTACCTACCGCCGAGGAAATGAAACAGAAATTGCTCTTTGCCAATAACTGGAATCTTTTCTGGGAGCATCCTAGGCTTTTCTGCGCTGACGGCCTGCACCCCAGTCGAGCTGGAGCTGAACTCCTGTCGGACAACATATCCAGAATTCTTCGCTCTATCTGACTAGTAAGTAAAAAATTCACAAAATTTACAATTTAGCCATATAGACTCTTATTCATCCCGCATAAATGTTAAATGTAGACCGTTTTATCTGCCACGGAGTTCACCTCCACCATAATAACTGCTGCTTATATTCCTCCCGATGCTGATGCCAAGCTTGCTATGAATGAACTTCATGCAGCCATCAGCAAACAACAGACTGCTCACCGGAGGCTGCTTTTATTGTTGCGGGGGATTTTAATCACTCAAACTTAAAGACAGTGCTCCCCAAATTCCATCAAAACATTTTCTGCCACACAAGGGGAAACAAAACTTTAGACCAAGTTTACACAACATGGCTGAAGCATACGCTGTGACCCCCTCCCCCACTTGGGTCAATCAGATCACCTTTCTTTGTTTCTCACCCCCAAGTACTCACCAAGTACAACACCTCATCAACCGTGTGAAGCCATCAGTAAGGACCATCAAAGTGTGGCCAGCGGGGGTAGACTCCACTCCAGGACAGGTTTAAACACACAGACTGGAGTATGTTTGCTTCCCAGGCCATATGTGGCTCTCACACAGACATTGACAGTACACTTCCTCTGTTCTGGAATATATCAACACCACCATAGACAGTGTTACAACCCAGAAACAGATCACCACATACCCAAATCAAAAGCCATGGATGAACAAGGAGGTGCGCCTCCTGCTGAAGGCACGCAACACTGCCTTCAGATCAGGGGATGCACAGGCCTACAGCACTTTCAGGGCTAATCTGAAGAGGGGCATCAAAAAGGCCAAACACTGTTACAAGCTAAAGCTAGAGGAGCACTTTTCCAACTCTGATCCTCGGCGCATGTGGCAGGGCATCCAGGCCATCAGCAACTACAAACCCAGCCAGTCCACCCCCACAGCCACAAATGTCTCCTTCCTGAACGAGCTTAATGACTTTTATGCCCGCTTTGAAAGAGACAATACAGAACCCTACACCAGGAACACTTCCTCAACCAACCACTCACCTATCATACTCACCTCCTCAGAAGTCTACACCGCACGAGTCGAATCAATGTGCGTAAGGCTGCTGGACCAGACAGTATTCCTGGGCGCGTCCTCAAAGCATGTGCAGAACAGCTCGCTGGGGTATTCACAGACATTTTCAACCTGTCGCTTAACCTAGCAACTGTGCCAACATGCTTTAAAACCACCTCTATTGTGCCAGTGCCCAAACACTCCAGCCCAACATGCCTGAATGACTACCACCCTGTAGCACTTACACCCATCATCATGAAGTGCCATCCGCACTGGACCCACATCAGTTTGCCTAACGTGGCAACAGGAGCACAGAAGATGCCCTGCACTCTGTCCTACACACCTGGACAATAAAAACACTTATGCACGAATGCTGTTTGTTGACTTCAGCTCAGCATTCAACACTATCATACCCTCTAAGTTACTGATCAAACTCAGAGACCTGGATATCAACGCATCTCTCTGCAACTGGCTCATGGACTTTCTGACTAACAGACCTCAGAATGTTAGATCGGCCACATCTGCTCCACCACTGTCACACTCAACATTGGTGTACCACAGGGCTGCGTGCTGAGCCCCTTCCTCTACTCCCTCTTTACCATCGACTGTAGGCCTGTGAACAGATCCAACACCATCATCAAATTTGTAGATGACACCACAGTGATTGGTCTAATCAGCAATAATGATGAGACTGCCTACAGGGAGGAGATACAGCATCTGGCCACTTGGTGCATCGACAATAATCTGCTCCTTAACACCAACAAGACCAAGGAGCTCATTGTGGACTTCAGGAAGGGACGAACAGGCTCACATGATCCCATCAACATTAATGGGATGGCTGTTGAGCCTGTCTCATCCTTCAAGTTCCTGAGGACCCACATCTCAAAGGACCTTTCCTGGACCACCAACACCTGCAGCCTGGTCAAGAACGCTCACCAGCGCCTATTCTTCTTGAGGCAACTTAAGAAGAACCAGCTTTCATCAGCTGTCTTGCTCTGTTGCTGAGCGTAAGGCACTGCTGAGGGTGGTGAAAACTGCCCAACGCATCACAGGGACTACGCTGCCAGTCATTGAGGACATCCAGAAGAAACACTGTCTGCGCCGAGCACGCAGTATTCTTAAGGACACCTCTCACCCTGCTCACAGACTGTTTTCACTCCTGCCTTCTGGCAGGCGCTTCAGGCTCTCCCGGACAAAAATCAGCAGACTGAGGAACAGCTTTTTCCCCAGAGCTGTCTCCCTTTTGAACTCTGCCCCTCACTGACTCTTTCTCTCTATTTCGAAATGCACCCGCAAACGCAAATGACCTTGATGTAGTAACCAGCAGTATGGATGCCATCTTTACTAGCACTCTAAATACTGTGGCACCCATCAAACTAAAAAAGGCTAGAGAGAATAAAACTACACCATGGTATAATAGTCATACCCGCGCTCTCACAGCAACCTGTGCCCTGAAACGTAAATGGAAAAAAATAATTTAGAAGTTTTTAGAATTGCGTACAAAGACAGTATGTCCAGCTATAGGAGGGCTTTAAAATCTGCCAAGGCTGAGCACCTCCGCAAACTGATAGACAAAAATTATAACAATCCTAGATTCTTATTTAACACCATTGCTCAATTAACAAATAATCGGTCATCTTTGGAACAAAACGTTCCACTGCAAATTAGTAGTGATGACTTCATGAATTTTTCAGTGATAAAATAGAAGGCTTTAGACAGAAAATAGGAGATATTAAACTTTCTGCACCGCCTTATACATCAGATCCAGTAAACATTCCACTAAATCTAAATAACCTACAGTGCTTCAAAATCATAGAACAGGAAGAGCTAGATAAAATTATAAATAGCTCTAAATCAGCTCCGTGTATGTTGGACCCAATTCTAACAAAATTACTGAAAGAATTGCTACCTGTTATAGGAGAACCTCTTCTTAACATTATCAACTCTTCTTTATCTTTAGGCCATGTTCCAAATCCTTACAAGCTAGCTGTTATTAAGCCTATTATTAAGAAACCACAACAGGACCCCAGCAACTTAGCTAATTATAGGCCTATTTCAAATCTTCCATTTATATCTAAAATACTAGAAAAAGTTGTTTCTGCTCAATTATGCTCCTTTCTGCAGACGAACAATGTTTTGAAGTGTTTCAGTCAGGTTTCAGAGCTCATCACAGTACAGAAACTGCATTAGTGAAAATAACCAACGATTTACTCTTAGCTGCTGACCAAGGGTGCATCTCGCTATTAGTTTTACTCTATCTTATATTTACATTAAGTCATTTAGCAGACGTTTTTATCCAAAGCGACTTACAAATGAGGACAAGGAAGCAATTTACACAACTATAAGAGCAGCAGTGAACAAGTGCTATAGGCAAGTTTCAGGTGTGTAAAGTCTAAGAAGCAAAAGCATTAGTAAATTTTTTTTTTTTTTTGAGAGAGAGAGAAAACAGTTAGTGGTATAGCCAGAGAGGCAATTAAGATTAGGAAGGAAAGTGGAGACTAAATAGTTGAGTTTTTAGTCGTTTCTTGAAGACAGCAAGTGACTCTGCTGTTCTGATGTAGTTAGGGAGTTCATTCCACCAACTGGGCAGATTGAATGTGAGAGTTCGGGAAAGGGATTTCTTCCTTCTTAGGGATGGAACATGAGGCGACGTTCATTCACAGAACGCAAGTTTCTGGAGGGCACATAAATCTGCAGAAGTGAGAGCAGATATGAAGGAGCCAAGCTATAGGTCGCTTTGTAAGCAAACATCAGAGCTTTGAATTTGATGCGAGCAGCAACTGGCAGCCAGTGCAAACGGGTGAGTAGCGGAGTGACATGTGCTCTTTTGGGTTCATCAAAGACCACTCGTGCTGCTGCGTTCTGAAGCAGCTGAAGAGGTTTGATAGAATTAGCTGGAAGCCCGGCTAGTAGAGAGTTGCAATAGTCCAGTTTGGAGAGAACAAGAGCTTGAACAATTAGTTAAGCTGCATGTTCAGATAGGAAGGGTCGGACCTTTCTGATGTTGTAGAGTGCGAATCTGCAAGATCGAGCAGTTCTAGAAATGTGGTCAGAGAAGTTTAAGTTGGTCATCAATCGTTACTCCAAGGCTTTTTACCATTTTGGATGCAGTAATGGTTGCTCCATCCATCTGGATTGAGAAGTTATGGTGTAGAGTCGGGTTGGCAGAAACTTCAAGCATTTCCGTTTTCGTGAGGTTAAGCTGAAGATGATGATCTTTCATCCAGTGTGAAATGTCTGACAGGCAGGCTGAAATGCGAGCTGGAACCGAGGGATCATCAGGGTGAAAAGAGAGGTATAGCTGGGTATCATCAGCATACCAGTGGTAGGAAAATCCATGTTTCTGGATGACTGTTCCTAAAGATGCCGTGTAGATAGAGAAGAGAAGTGGCCCAAGAACAGAGCCCTGAGGTACCCCAGTGTTTAGATGCTGTAGGTTGGACACCTCTCCCCTCCAAGACACCCTGAATGACCTGTCAGAGAGGTAAGAACTGAACCATTGAATAACAGTGCCTGCGACGCCTAGTGACTCAAGCGTAGATAGCAGGATCTGGTGGTTTACAGTGTCAAAATAAATAACATCCAGCAAGATAAATCCAGCAAGATGAGGATCTGCTTTAGCCAGTCTGAGATCCCTCCACGACCGAGAGCAGGGCAGTCTCAGTTGAGTGGCCTTTCTTAAAGCCAGATTGCTTGTTGTCCATGAGGTTGTTTTGAGTAAGAAAGTCCAGGACTTGATTGAACACTACTTTCTCCAAAATCTTGGCCATGAATGGAAGCAGGGATACCGGTCGGTAGTTTTCAAGTAGCGTTTGATCCAGGTTGGGTTTCTTTACCCTAGCCTGCTTAAATGAAGTAGGGAACTACTTTGACACTGGACTGCAGATGTGAAATTACCGCAGAGAAGAATCACTCTTCACCAGTCTGAGACATAAGATGAAAAGTCTACATCTCGTTTAAAAAAATAAGATAAGAGCCCAAAATAAGAGCCCAATTTTAAACTGTCGGGACATGTTATATGGAATGTTTATTTGTTTCTCTGCCATCTACAAGGGCCCCTTCTATAGACTTATAAAGTGCTATTTTCACTTGAAGCCTTGAAGTGACTGCTCGAGTGTAGTCAGAGTAATGACTTAAGGTATGGAAGTACACCCAATGGAGTTTTTAAGGTTAATATTGTTTGTTTTTTGTTTCAGCTTATATTGTTCAAGGCAAAGCTATGTATTGAGAAACTTTTATTATTCAGTTTTAAGTCACATGTAAAATATAAAGATTGCTTGATTTAACATTAACATTGGTGTACTCAGTCCAGTTAAAAGAGGGACAATTTTGTCCAAACATTAAAAAAAAAGCTAGAGCAGAAGTTGTGTTTCTATGGGAAACGCACTGAAATGATGCAAAACACTCCAAACTAAACAAAATGGGTTTTAAAAAGGTAGACTTTGCATCTTACAAATCTGTACGTAAAAGAGGGGAGGCCATACTTATATGCAAAATGTTGAATTATGATCAGACTTAAAAGATAAGGAAGAAAGATTTGTACTGATAATAGGAAAAATAGAGAGACATTTGATAAGTTCTTTGAATGTCTATGCTCCCCCTGGTTCTGCACTGTAAACCCTAATGTTATCTTTACTTAAACAATTAAGTAAAGTTGACTGAACATAACTTAAAATTTAGCATTTTGGCCCTATCACTTGAAAATATCAGTTCATTTAACTTATGTACCATGAAAATGCATAAACTTAAGATTTCAAGTGTAGTGAGCTCAAAATCATAATAAATCCTTTGAAAAAAATAGGTTATTTTCACAAATGTAGTCTTGACTGTAAAATTCTAATATGTGCAACCTTTTAAGTGCAAAGTCGTTTTTAAATCAGAAAACAAATGGCTTCAGGTATAATTATTCATCATAATGTGAATAAATGGCTACTTATTTTTTTGTTTAAAATTTATTTTAACATTTTTTCACAGTATATTATTACACAGTTAGTACTAAGTTTGGTGAACTGAACAATTTCAGTATAGTCTACAAAACCGGCAAGTTAAATAAACTTAAATGTGAAAGTTTTGGGAGACTCCATTACTCAAATAAATTGAGGCAACAAGTTTACTCAATTAATTTAGTTGTTAACTTATTAGGGTTTTCAGTGTGAGTGGAATTTTTTTTATCATGAAGTATTCAAAATTAATTGTTACCAAAGACCAAAGAATTCTAATATGTGAAGATGACTTTAACAAACATTTAAAACCAACGTTCTAGAAACACTAAAGCCACTAACCAAACAGGTGAATTGCCTGTTAAAAAAGATAGGGCTTACCAATGGAGAGAATTAAATCCAAGGGTCTGTGATTATACACATTAGTCTCATCCTCACACAACATAGTCTAAAATAGATTACTTTTTACTCTTAAAAAAGATCTGCCTTGAATTGAAATATCTGAATTGTATACGATAGATATTTCTCATAATCCTGTTTATATGTCAGTGGTTCTGAGTAAGAAACAAAGGTCAGCAGTTTGGAGAATGAACACAGATATTTTAATTCACAAAATAGGCAAAATTTAGAAAACATAATTAAATCAAGTTAAAATAAATTTAAAAAACTACAAAATAGGGCTACAACGAATCAGACGATGAAACAAGATCTTTAAAAATAATTAGGGAAATTGATGGAATATTTTCCGACAGAACTACAAAATAAACCGAGACATTATGAAGCAGGGGTGAAATCATTAAAATTGCTAGCATACAGACTAAGAAACACAGCCGATAGAGCCATCATAAAATTAGAAATCCTCAAACAGGGAGATACATTGTAAATTAGAGCAAATACAGCAGAGTTTGGAAAAATGTTATATAGCTTTAGATTTACAACCTAAAAATAATAATGATGTGCAGATTAATTATTTTCTAGCCACATTAGACCTGTCTACAGTGTCAGAGGAACAAAATAAATCCCTATTAGCAGAAGTTACCATGGAGGAGTTAAAAGCAGCCATAACAAGGTAAATAAGTGGACAGTTATCCCGCAGAATGGTAGAAATCCATGTTTGATCAATTGACTCCTAAACTTTATTAAAGGCTTTCAATTGGGTAATACGAAAAAAATCTTACCCTCATGAAGAGAAGCTATTATATCAGTTATTCCAAAGGAGGGTAATTTAGTGTGTTAAATGTTGACTAATAAAATTTATTAGCATGAAGATTAGAAAAAAAACTCTTCCAGAAATTATTATTTGGATCAGACAGACTTTATTTGTCAAAGGCAAGCAGCAGAACACATTAGAAGAACTCAATTTTAACTTCATTTCAAACCAAAAAGTAGAAGCTGCCCTATTGAGTTTAGATGCTGTGACTCAGTGAGATGGAGGTTCTTATATAAGGTATTAGCAAAAGTTGGATTTCACAATATTTTTATTGAAATAATGAAGACATTATATGATAAGCCTCAAGGATCAAAATTAACAGAGACTTATCTGGATTTCTTTCAATTTAGAGCGTGGTACAAGAAAGAGGTGCTCCTTTTCTCTCCTTCTCTTTGCCCTATTTATTGAACCTTTAAGCCAATTGAGTTAGGCAAAATAGCTCAATTAAAGGTAGATTCAGAAGCGAATGGTCATCCTACCAAAATTATTGTATCTATTTAAACACTTCCAATAAAAAAAATTCAAACTAACAATTTAGCGAATGGAATAACTTAATATTTGGATTTTTATGGCAGGAAAAAAAAACCCAGAGTAAGATTTAAAACACAATACTGCAATTAAGCAAAGAAAAAGGTGGGTTAGGTCTCCCATGCCTGCAACAATACTATTACACAGCTCAATTAAGTCTAGTCTGCTGGAGTAGTCCTACATATCCAGCAAAATGGATTTAAATAGAGAAAGGGATGATGGAGGAATCCCTGTTATCTGCCCTAATTGCAGATGGCAAACTAATAAATAAAATCAATAAAGAAACAAATCCATAGATTAAATTACTATTCAAAATCTAGCATCAAACAAAGAAAATATGTGGTTTGCAAGATGCATCAAGAATATTAAGATGGTGTGCCTTCAATACTGATTTTATTCCTAACCAAATAGAAGACAGATTTTGAATATGGACCAAGTTAGGAATTTCCAACTATTACACTTTTTTTTGACAAGGGTACAATCCAAATGTTTGAATTTCTAAAGGAAAAATATGGGTTTAATCAAAGTAACTTCTATAGATACCTTCAAGTAAGACATTATATTGATTGCAGTGTTTCCTCTAGGATTTTTTCCAGCTGTGGCGGCAGACTCTTTTGGGCATTGTACACAGATCTACCACTACATGTGCCGTTATTTCATTGACAATTGTCGTGGGCGCAGTATTAAGTCGAGATCGCATTCATGTAATTGCCTACAAGCATGTCAAACTCTGATCGAGCGCCTGATTCCTCTGTTCATGCACAAAACTTCTTGCGCACCCTCAAATAAACACTGCTGAAGTGCAGATTTTCTTGCGCTCTCAAATAAACACTGCTGAAGTGTGATTTAATGCGTTTATGTAACGAGGATGTCTCCAACATTTATTAGATTTGCTAGGAATATTATGAATGTCTTCAATAGACTTACAGAGCTGTATTAATGCGTCGTGAAGTAAAGTGAAACGGCTATAAACTCCAGCAAGATAAAGTCATTATATGCAGAGCCATTGTCCTTTATCTATAAATAAAATATAATGATGGAAACTGTGTTCATCTTAACTGAAAGCCATGTCGCGTTTGCTAGCCTCACGCATCTGTCAGTAAGTCAATCAGCCAGCACGTCACCTTAAAGGGTTAAACAAAGAACGCACAGCACTACTACAGTTACAGTTGCGCTGTTATAATTCACTTACTTTTTAATATGTTTTTGGTGAGATTATCACCCGCTATTTAACAAACGACTGAATGTTTTGAATGAGAAGCTGTAATGTAGCCGTGGCGGGATGAATTTTGGTGTGGCGTCCCACCACGGAAGAATGAATTTAGTGGAAACCATGGATTGTGATATTAAACCAGAAATATTGAAAGTTGCAGAGACTGGAATAATAAAAGTGTTTCTATCAGTGGGCAAGGCCCAATCATGTAATAAGATCATTTCAAAATGATACAAGGGATTTCGCGAATCTGTACCAGATAATACACTATATGTTAGAGATAAATGGGAAAATGGAAGGAATCTCAGATGAGGATTGGGGAATATTTGTAAACTCAATGGAAATGTACCAGCTCAGACATGTGAAGAGGGAAAAGTGTTCTAAAGTTTTTCATCAAGCCATCACAGAAAATACACAGAGGAAAGAGCACTAGCTGCTGGAGAATGTGTGGGGAAAAGTAGCTAATCACTATTATGTTTTTGGGATTGCCAGAAATTAACCTTATACTGGAAAGAGATACATTTAGACGCCAGTTTTGAAATAGAAATTGCTTTCAATTCATTCATTTGCTTTTCGGCTTAGTCCCTTTATTAATCTCGGGTCGTCACAGCAGAATAAACCGCCAACTTATCCAGCACATGTTTTACACGACAGATGCCCTTCCAGCTGCAACCAATCACTGGGAAACTGCTTTCAATTGTGAATCTTTATATTTAGGTAATATAAATTTAGATGGATGGATTAATAAAGACAAGAAACGAAACGGTTACTACGTAACCCTTGTTCCCAAGGGGGGGATGGAAATGCTTTGAGGAAACTTCAACTATGGGGATATTGTCAGAAGCCAATCATCTGAAAGAGTAACAAAACGGGCCAATGACATGCCAATGAGTTGGTGGCGTGCACAGCTGGCAGCAATTACAATCATCTTTTGTATTAAGTTGCCCACCGTGCATCGCAAAGACACTTTTTTGCTTTCAGAGCCTCAAGCTACTGAGAGAGTCTTCGGTTCCTCCAAACCTCCTTCGAGAAAGAGAGCGAGGGAGTGAGCGAGAAAGTTGCCGGTGTTTGAACAGGTTGTTCTTCTTCGTTTTCAGAGTGTGTGACATGCAGTGGCAGATGGTTGAGCTGGGCTATTCTCTCTTACCTGGATGTGTATTGTAAGAGTACTGTACCAGGGGTTTTGGTAAGAGTCTAAATTATCATATGCATTTGCTTATATGGCAAAACATGTCTTTTTCTCCAAAGAAGGCCATACGGACTCCAAAGGCAGATACTGATAAGATCAGGGCCTGGTGGGTGGACTTTGAAGGTTTTACGATGTGGTCACATGTTGATTGGTCAGTTTAAATATCTCAGTATTGGGCTTTAGTCACATGGTCAAGAAAGATACAAAATAGGTGGTAAAACGCTGCTCTGGCTCTTTTCCTGCCCTGAGCTTTTCCTACTCTGCTTCTCTCTGGCTCTGGAGGCTATTTCTGGCTCTACTGCTCCCAGGCTTTTTTTTGATGCCTGCTTACTCTTTTGTCTCTCTCTCTCTCCACTCCCCCTGTCTCTCTCTTTCCTAGGTAACTTTATTTTTACATTTAAGATGGGTGCAATTGTTATTATCATGTTTTTATCATTTTAGACAGTTATTTGTAACTAATTCAGTTGTAACCATAGAGAATTATTGTCATTAATCATCTCAAATTACTTTTGATTTAACGTCAACACTTAATTGCTCTATACTTCAATACAATACAATCACATAATAGCAACACTCTCCCACATTTTAAGCTATTAATACTGCCCTTATTTCCGTTTTTGGTATAAGATTGCAGAAGCATGGTTTGACAAGAATGTACAGTTTTAACCATCATGCTGATCACTTTTTAGTCATTCGTGCAAAACTACAGTTCAAACCGCTGTGGTTAAAACCCATTCTTTCCACATTTAATACATGGTGTGTTATCTTCTCAGAGCTCTTAGTGCCAGTAATTAAAGATAAAGCAGGTAAAATATCTAGTGTAGATGTAACAGGATTAAAAGAATGTTTAATTGTCTTTCACCAAAAATTGTTATATTGTTTACTTTATGGTTGTTGGGCGACCTCTGTGGCAACCGTATATAATTGGTTCTTTCACCTTTCACCTGCAAAGCCCCGCCTCCAGCAGAGATGGTTGCTGAATGCAGAGAGGCGGTAGGTAAATGTGCTCCAGCAAAATGTGATGAATTCTGTATTGTAACACACATTTTTAATATCACATACAACCCTAATATGAACATTAAATGATGTTTGTATCGAGTGATTGGCTGTGTGTGACTAACTTCGTGTGGTTTAATTTGCTCATGATGTGTGTAGCTGGAATGATGACATTAATACGAGCAGGGGTGAATTCTTACTTTTTTTTTTTTCTTTTTTTTTTTTTAGTATGCATGTTAAGCATACTGTTGCCAGAGGGATATATTTCTATTACAGGTATGTTGAACTTTTGTATATGAATAATGATTTATTAAGATGACTTTATGTGGACACACTCTCGAGTGGTCATTTGGGCCTCCAGCAGAGATGGTTGCTGAATGCAGAGAGGTGATACATGTTTAAATGCATACTGTTAACAAAGGATATATTTCTGTTACAGAATAAACAACGGATAACGCAGTTCTCTGTGTCCACCTGAGTAATTTGTGTCATTGGGAAATAAAGCGTTACATAGACAATAATAGGTCAATTCAATGGCAGGTATAATTTCTAAAGTTGTTCAGGATATTTTCTTTAACTCTGTAGAAGCAGAGCCTTAAAATGATTAGTGATCCAACTATATCTCCATAAAGAGCAGCTGATGGGCTCAGAGAGGAGATAAAGGACACCAGCTAGTCATATAAACGCGGGACATTCTTGCTAATTCCAGTATCATTTATATTGTTGAATATCAGGAAACAGGGTTTTCAGGGAAGGTGATGAGGGTGTTGTAGAATGTATTTCTTTAAAACATGAATAATTTGTGTGTTACTATAATTTAGTGTGTGTTACTTATAAACTTTGCAGTTTTCTAGAGTTAATCTCTCGCTCGATTGTTCAAGAAAAAAAGGGAGAATATAAAAAAATGAAAGAATGAATAAACAATACAATCAGTGTTGGTAAAATACTTAAATTAATGAATTAACAGGTACATCATCAGTGTTGTATATTAATTACCTTTCTAATCACTATGCCTGGAAGTTAGGTTAATTAACTGACTTATAAAGTCCTCATAAATCTTGCTGCACTCATAATGGAAAGGCATGTTTTTACCTTCTTACATTTGAGTCAAACATGAACATTGTAGCATTTCAGCTTTAAGACAATTTTCATAACAACATAATCTTAAACAGAATTACTCTGCAAAACATCTGAATAACAAACAACAAATTTAATGAATAGAAATGTTTTACTTAAGAAAAAATGGAATGTACTGTATATTTAATCTGTTTACAGTCATGTTAACAAGTCAATCAGATAATCTTCTAAAATACATTGTTCATGAGTTTGTGCAATTGTCTGATAAGTTATACGTCTTTACCTGAACAAACAGAATGCAAAAGATCTTCACAAATAAAGATTTACTCTCATTATAACTGTCTGATTAATACAGAACTGTTGAATTTATATACAGTATGTCCATTAGAGCAACTGTATATTCATTACATTAAAAATTAACAGCAACCCCTTTATTATGGTGCTTGAGAAGCCAACATACTGTTATGCTACATAAACAACTTTTTTCTTTCTTCTGAGATTAATTCTATATGCATCTCCTCCTAAACTGTTCAAGCTACAAAAAACAAGCTAATTCCAAACTTCTCTGACTCAAGTTGCTATTTCTTTTTCAACATGATTTCCAAACTGACCCAGAGAATTTGGAAAAGTCACATTGACTTAACATTGGACCAAACTTTGTGACCTTATAACTTTGTGCCAGACTATAATACAGACTTCAGACCTCATTTAGCTCAGAATACCAATCTGCCAATCACTGATGACCTTTCAACTTACTAGCCACACGCTAGCAATCACCGACGGCTCCATAGCAAACGTGCCCATAGACTTCCATTGTAAAAAAAAAAAAAAAACACAATTGACTTTACATTGGACACACTAACAACAAAGGCCTATCATAGCAATATACTAATCCATACTAGAAACATGCTAACATATATGTAGTTATCTCTCTATGCCAGCTGTTTTAAACTTCTTAAAAAAGACTTCAATGATTAAACTTTAAAACCCATCGTGGACGAAGTACGAAATTGAAGAGTGGGGGGCTGTTGTGGACGAAAGTGAAGAGGGTTGGGGAGTTGTGGAAGAAAGTAAAAGTGAACAGCAGATGGGAGAGGAGGGCGGTTGGTACAATCAGGATCCGGCGTGTTCCGGCACAAATTAAGCCCTGATTACAGTAACAAATCACAGAGTAACTCACTGCACCCAATACTAATAATAGATCATTCGGTCGTGTTTCCTCTCATTCTACAGCATTTGACAATCAGCACGACTGTCACTAGCAGATATAGACAAGCTGCCAGACCAGAACTGAGCATGTTGAAGACAGAGATCTGAGATTCATGAACCAGACGCTGAAGAAAAGAGAGACACACAGAGCACTTTATCATGCGCTACATCTGAACAAGGACAAATGAAGAAATAAATGAGCTGACAGTTTCAGAGACTCTCACCTCTGACTGAGATCCAGCTCTTGGGTGACTCTCCTTCTGGGCGTTTACAGTAGTAGAAACCCTCATGCGACTTTGAGACAGCAGTGATGATCATCTCTGAGGTTTGACTCTGGACGAGTGATCCATCTTTATAGAAATCAGCTCTGAGATTTGCTGGAGTTGTAGATTATATAAACAGTGTAGAGTCAGAGTATCTCCTTCAGTCACAGGATGAACAGGACTCTCCAGAATCACACCAGCTACACAAACACAGCAAACATCAACACACATATCAACAGATTCACAACTTTGTTTAATGCTTTCTGTTCTCATCAAGTCAATTTGTTTTATCTAATGATTGTACATTAAGAATAAAATGAATAAATACAGACACTCAGACTCACAGTGTACAGTGATATTAACAGGATTATAATTCTCTCCAGACTCAGACTGACACCAGTAAACTCCAGTGTCTGATGTGGTGAGGCTGATTGTACATGTAGATCCTGTTTGTGATGAACAATCGTTGATCAGCCAGCTGTCTCCATATCTTCTGACTCCCCATCCAGTAGAGTTACTCTTGTCTTCACAGCTCAGAGAAAGAGAGTCAGATGTAAAGTGTTGAGCTCTGCTGGGACTGATGACCAGAGACTGGAGGAGAAACACCTGAGACAGCAATAATTTATAAATATGTAACTTTATTCAATATGAAATATGATCCAATCATTTCAGTTCAGTGTAAACTCACCAGTGACCCACAGTGGCTGTGTGTTGCTCATATCTGTTTTATAGTTCGGTTTTCCTCTCTCTGCTTCACACATATAAACTCCTGTGTGTTTTAGAGCAACAGAACTGACAGTGTATTTTCCTCCAGCTCCTCTACTGCTGTCTGAGAGCGGTTCATAAATGTAACCCTTACCTGTGAAGAGTGAGAATATACAGATGTTCACCGTAATCAGCTATTTCTGTATACAATACTATATTCTATATTTAAA